>NW_025776308.1:0-245321 GCF_021130785.1 Homalodisca vitripennis
ATCTATAGGTTATGCACAATAATATTATACGGCTATCTTGACTACGTTTTTATGCAATAACTACAAGCCTTACACTGGGAGAACGGGACATAGATGGTGTCATAAAATTCTTAAACGTAAGGAGGGGTCGAGTCATACATAATTTTAATAGTAGGAAAACTGAGAATAACAATTAATCCCATGATATATAACATACACCTATGTTTATATTTAGTAGTTTTAAGGAAATACAATGTGAAAATGTAATACGAAAGTTCGGAGTTTATGACACAAGTTGGCTATAAAGAACTATTAACCCTTTCATCTCTTAGAACGATAATCGAAGTCAGTATATATCTTTCTTTTTACGAAAATTACTTTTCAATCTGTGTTACAGTAATCTCAAAATATTCCTAAGGTATTCTGGACATTGATAGTAACTATTTGATGTTCCGTTTCAATATACGGATTATATGTTAATTGTATATCAATAAGTTTCTTATATATAATTCTTTAAAACATCATACTAAGGATAGATATGATACAGTCTGTTTTATTTAATAAAATCTAGGCCTATTTATCTATTCCAGTCCATCATATTATGGAACTAATAAACTAACCTTTGTGAATACTGTAAGTAATAATTATATATTTAGTAACCAAAATTAATTTAGTAATAATAATTGTATGACACTAATAAACCATTATATTTCTTTAAAAACTCACAGCGAGTTGGAAGAAGTCTCTACTGTTTGTGGCTACTTCAGTCCATGATGCCAGTGTCATAATAAACATTTGTAACAAACAGTTGGATGCTACCCTCTAACTCTTCTTTCCTGTCTGTCTGTCTCACGTAAGTTATATATAAATAATACAAATCCAAGGGGTTTCTTATACTCATAACGGTTTATGTTACGACCTACAATTTTTAAGAGTTCCATTTTCAGGCTTAAAGACTGATGAACTCTATGTTTAAGAGTAGAATTGGTCATTAAGCATTTGGAGCAACGGGGAGTGAGTCAAATTTCCCAACAGGATTTTTCAGGACATTTGCCATCGTTCAGTGAAACAATAAATCAATAACACTACGTTTCGAGATCTGCAATCTGAACTCTTCTTCAGGTAAAGAATTAACCTAATACATAATATTACAAACTAGGTTAAAATAAAAAAGAACTAACCTAATACATAATATTACAAACTAGGTTAAAATAAACAAATCTTACCAAAGCGTTGTGGCACGCCTAAGTCAGGAATCACAACCTACATGTTGTTTGTCAACTTCACTAACTCCATAAACATGCACTTAATAAAAAACTATCTCGAAACAGATCTCGAAACGTAGTGTTACTGATTTATTGTTTCACTGAACGATGGCAAATGTCCGGAAAAATCCTGTTTCCTTCACAATCCTTCCATCGTCAAAAATAACCTTCAAACAAATTTCCCAAATTATACAAAACCAAATAAATAAAAACTTCCCTATTCTCCTTTATTTGTTCAATTTATTCACCAAAATTACAGTTAGAAATTTTATTTTCATTATTGAGATTCGTCAATAATCACACACAGCCTGTTAATGGGTAAATCTAATGTGGATTTTACATAGACATCACAAGACAGTGATTATATCAAATGGCAGAATAAGTAATATTGAACTTTAGATATATTCTGGGAGGTTTACTGTGAAAAATAAGAGCAGTTTCTATATCGACAGTAAATTATTTAATGGGTGTTTACTGGTATTTTTTTATCACGAAAACTGGATCAATTGATATTCAACTTCACAAAGTGACTTGAGTGAAACGAGAATCTAGATGGCAGCACATGTGTTCTTTATGTCGACGTGCTGACATTGCTGACTCCAGTGTTCTTGGTACTGCAGTGCACTCCGTAGTAAAATGTTGAATCACTGTTCCAGCTCCAGTGCCCGTGTTATAGAGTTTCAGAGCTTTTTGACAATGCTTACTAAGCCAACTCCACACGACTTGTCAAATAAGGGTATAGACCCTAGTTCTTCATTTCTCACCTGACATGAATTGAATAAAATCTAATTCCCGCTAGTTGAAGTTCTATAGACATATCCATACAAAGACTTCATATTTTCTCTTAGACAAATTTTTATTTGTAGCTAAATTAAAATAGTACTTAAAACAAAGATGTTCGTTACTCTCAGATAAAATGATTTTAACTAATAATAATTGTTTACGCTGTTTTTTTTTTTTAGCATTTAATTGATTTTTGCTGATACGGCTACATAATTTTCGCCTTTTTATTGCTTTAATAAGTAGCAGTCAAAGGATAGTAATGTGATATATTATTTATCAATTAACTCATTTTCTGGATTTTGTATTCCTATAATTATATCGTTAGAATTATGCCCCTGATAATAATTTGGCCAAACTGGATTATAGTTATAGAAGTTATGTAGCATTCGTATTATTACCATTACTAAAAAGTTATTGGCTGTTATAGTCTTACTATAAAGAATATTCGTAATGTCATTACATGCATTTTTTGATAGTTAATTGTAATTAAATTATGTGGAATTATTTTAAAAAAAATATTCATTCTGTGAAATGTACTTGTAAGTACGTACTTTTGTGTGTTGTTCAATTTCTTGTATATGTTATATTATATTTAGACGATTTTCATACCATCATTAGTTAAAAGATATAAATCTACGTATTTATTTATCCTGTTTGAACGGCATACATCGTGCATAAAATAATTAGAGTCTGTATCCGACTTCTATGTGCCTTAAAGTTTTATTTTTTACCAATAAACCATTTCTCATTACTATTTAAATAGTTTTATCTAGTAGGATATTTTAACTATAAACAAAGGAAATTCCTAACTGTAATGGTTTAGATATCATAATATGTATAGCATCACCTGTCACTGATAAGAAAATGTATGAATTTACTGGCCAATACTAAAACTGAAGTAATTTTCAACACTTTTACTTCGAATATCCTGGGGTTCAGTTGGCTTGGATCTTTGTTAAAGTATTGTTTTGCCGGAAGTAAGAGTGAAAAGAGTGTATGACAATACTTCAACAGCTGATTATCATATATAACAATAAAAGGAAGGTTTAAGGACTGGCTAAGCATTGTGTTTTTTTATCGTAAGTGGTGTGTATTGTCCCGTAAAAGGGACAGAAGGGCCAAAGCCGTATTTTATATTTATATAAATCAAATATTACACACTGAAACAATGAAACAATTTAAAATCACAGAATGTGATAAGTTTTGTAAGACCTGTCCAATTGGACAGCTAGTACAATATAAGTGTTTCTTAAATCCTATTATTTTTAGATTAGGAAGTAATTTCGTTTATAGAAGGAGGTTAGGTGTGGCCACTTGAATATTTATCCCGTAACAAACCCAGAAAATAGAGAAGGGCTCAAATTTCACCGTACTCTCAAAACATCATTGCATAACTGGTAATTGAATATACAGGTATGAAGCTTCTTAATCTCATTTCATAGGTCTTTAAACAAACTGTATTATAGAAAGTAGCAGCTAAAAATTACAACATACATCCGTATGCACAAATTAGTAAACACTCGTCTGAGCACTGTAGTTGAGATTTCTGTAATGGTACTTTTTCGTTTTTCTGGAATTCTTGCAGGTTTTTAAGATTGTTTTGGTAAATCTTTATTTCCAACTACCTCTGTGATAATAATTAGAAGGGACAGGTCTGGTAACCGTTGAGGTCAAAGTTTTGAAGAACTTACTCTCTAAAGAAATCCAGAATCATTTATATTCTTTCAATAGTAAAGTAAATATGGCTTATTTTACCAGGCAAAGTTAGGGCTAAGAAGCCCTCTCTAACACAACCTGTGGACCAACGGCTTAAAGGTGACTTCCGAACCACCACCAATGGCCGGGCAGGCGGGCTGCTTGCAAGGACAGGACTGTTCAGCGGCCACCCATCCATCAGCAGCCACGCTCGACGTTGCTTGATCCAGTTATCTTGCGATAACCGTTGTACCCGCTATACAGTGCCGTTGGCAGGTTAAAGGTCGCACCATTTCGATACAACCAACAAAAAGCTGATGAATTACTCGTAATTAGTCCAAAGATTCTACATCTAGTAATTGCACACCACACAACAACATTTTTACGGTAGAGTGATGATTCATTAAACATGTGGGTTTATTCAAGCCCACATTGGGCTAAACTGTGTTTATCCTTTTAAGAGGAACAAAACTTCATATGTGAAGAAAGTAAATTCCAACTTATTTGCCGTACTATATCTACAGTATATCTGAAACCATCTACAGTATTAAACACGACTTACCGTGTCTGTTAATTTAAGTCATTTATGTTACGTACTTTGTATACGTTTAATAGTGCTCTCGAACAAGCTGTATGGTGATTCAAATTGTTGGGACACTCGGTGGATTGACATAGTTGCAGGTTAACTTCATCGGTGAACAAAGAATAAGGGTGCCCAGACTGACAGGCAGACGGTAGAGTGATGACGGTAGAGTGACAGGCTTTAAGGTCTGTCACAAACGATTTCTGACTGACAAAAACTGTAAACCAAGTCATTAATTGTTAGTTTGCGCGTTACAGGAACACCGCGAAACTTCAATTGAAACTGTGAGCACAATGATGATAACGTTTATTCCAGCTCTAATTTATGATTTGTGCTTGAACTTCATCTTCATTCGAGCCGCAACAGTGGGAATTCCAGAACGTGTACTATCAGCTGTTCATTGTTTACGCTTTGACAGGAAAATAAGTTCGACAGTAACAACCGATAATAGTTTAGTTGTTAGTTAGATTACTCTGAAATATTTTGTAATTACTGTTTATATCTTGAGTCCGTTGACTTTAGAGTTACACGTTATCATCATTCACAAATGGTGACTAGAACCAAGAGCAAAAGGCCAGTATAAATAAAAGAATCTTACAAGTTTCCCCCACGCCTAATACAGGTACGTTACTCGATTAGACAGACGATGTGCGGTAGTGGGCTCGGACGTTCTTACATTCTTCAGCAAGAACGGATTGCTGCGAGAGTTAGTTAATAAATTGATACTGTGCTTTAATACATTACCAATCTCCTGAAACCACTGGACTGAGTCGGGAAAATCGTATCCTTCTAATGTTGCTATTGATTTAACTTCACTTACCGTTTCTTACTAGCACCCTTAATAGCGGATATGTATTTCAAGTACTTTTGCTCTATTAATCTTCCAACAAAACAAAATTATCACTTATTTTTATATTTTTCAATAAATCAGTAGTGAATCACAGAAGTTAGCAACAGTTATCGGTCCTTTTTTAAATTTCTACAATATCAAGAGGTGTTAATGGGATAGGTTGGTGAGCGTTATCGAAGTTATCACTTGAAGAGATGTACATTTTTTTTTTATTTCTGTCTTATATTCCAAGAACAAGCTAACTATAGACTTGAATTTTGCTTGAAAATCTATACATATAAGCAAAATTGAGTTTGACTGTATGACATACATTCCTACGTTCTTTGTCTAGGCAAAATTTATTAATTTTCAGAATTTATCAATGATTAAACTAAATTATTTATAGTGATAACGCTTACGGCAGGAATAAAATCGCATAATAAATGAATTTGTAAATAACCTCGCGGCAATCACATGACATTTTAACAAAATAGTGAAAACATCTAGTCTCAGCATGGGGTGATATGATGTTTTTCTGGTTTGTTTATAATATCAAAAATACACTTAGCTCCTATTTGCAAGCAAAGATCGGGGCTGTTTTTCATTCTGGCTACTTGTACTTGCAATATTCCTTTAATGATACATCAGCTTGAAAGAATTCAAGTATGTAACTTGGTTAATATTTATGTATAGAGTTTTAATTCTGATTGCGTCACTTATATTTATATAAATCAGTAACGTAAATGTAAAAGTCGTCAATCGATAATAGCAGGGCCTCCTTATGAGCTGAGGGCAAATATAACAGACTGATGATGTTATTAAAGGATCAGTCTTGTAAACGACTGACTAACCAACATCTCGATTGTCCTAATGGGATCGATGAAAATCTCACTTCATGTAACAAGATTACATAATTAATTAATTGATTTCTGCAGTGAATAATTAATTTAAAAACAATTCATCAAAAAGTTTTAATATTTTCTATTTGTGAGCCAGAAACTATTAAAAAGGTATACTTTTACGTGTATTCTCAATTAATTTATGTATGTAAAATCAGATGAGATTTTAAACATCTATATTAATAACATTCTCTAACTTATTCAGTCAGCGTTAACACATATGGCGTTTAAATTTATTACTTCAAACTTTCGTTACTGTTAGAAATAGTTATATAAATTACGGTTGTAGCCGTAGGTGGAAACAGATCTGTAATCATGAAATATTTTAACTTTCAAAACTGTATGATTATTGTAAGTTTTATAAATGAACGTCAGGATTCAAATCTAACGCCATCAAGGTTTAACACCTGATAATAGCGCATCGTTGCTCTCTGTTTAGAATTAAAATATTCATAAACCAGTAAAATAATACAGTTTTTATTAATGTAAAAAAGTTTACATGCGCTTTGAATAGTTTTTGGTCGAGTTTCTTAATATCGAGTCATATCCAAATTAACAGGAAGCACACTTGAGGAAATCAGAGGGAAGAGAGTGACTCGTTTACGGAGTCTCAGAGAAATGAGAACGTCTATGCTTCGTAGATTACATCCGAGGTACTTTACTTCCATTTCACTTTATACACATTTTCTTGAGCTTTCAGGATAGTAAAGTTGTACATTTAAATCCCACGTTTCTGAAACATGCAGCTTTAATAAGTTATAGTAATTTACTTAAGTATAATAGATAAAAAAATGTCTATTATATATTAAATTAAAATGATTTTACTAAATAAAGGTAAACATATGTTTTATAGTGTTGGGTACTTTTGTGAAGTGTATCTGAGATGAATTTTTGTACGGCCCTGTTATATGTAAAATATTGAGAAGAGGTCAATGAATAAAAAATATCAATATATTATTGTTCATGGCTGGAGAGCAAATTTCTGATTCCTGTTGATAAAACAATGTAAACTTTGTATCTGAAATCAGTTATTAAAAGTGCTTCATGTCCCACGTTGACTAAAGCATCCAGATAAGACATTCGCATAAAAAAAACAACGATCGATCACTAAGTACACAACCGATTAATACATTACAACATTGTCCTGGAGACTCATGGGACAAAGACACGGTCATAAACATTTTTTTCTTCTCTGAGGTTAATCTTATAGAAGACTCTTAAGTCAGATCGATACAGAATATTTATTTAACGGTTCTTGATTTCTGCTTTGATAAACACATTTAGGTATGGCTGCGCTTTGAGTCCTTCAAACAGTGACTGGTGTTTTCTTACAAAATCGGCAGCAGTATGGTCAGAAAACATCAAGAGGAAATACAACTTCAAGTCTCATTAAATTATTTACTAGACCAGTCGATAAATTAAAAAAAAAAAATGTGATTTGCTGTTTAGTGTGGATTATAAACCAGCAAAGACGAAACAGGATCATATGTATAGTAGAAACGTTTTTAAATGAATTTTAAAACTCATTATATGCATTCTGATATTGAAACTGAAACGAGCGTATATTTCACTGATCATAGTTATGGAATGGGACGCAATGGGTAGGCACTTAATCCATATTTAATCCTGTACAGTAGGCCTATTTAACTAGCTGCTAATTAGGTTTTACTAGCTATGGGAAATTTAACCCTTCATTACTGTCAATATGCTATTTAATACCACTGTAGGATACCGGAAATTCATACTAGGCTTACTACAAGCATGTTACTGTTGGTTTATAAATCCAATAAAAGTCATATTAAAGAATGTTTGGAAAATTTAGACTGTTTTATTACCAATTAAGTTTACCTTCGTGTTTAAACGTAACAAAACTAATATTCAAATCTGCTACCAACAAATAAGTAGCGCTGAATCTAGCTGAGTTATATATATTTCGTGATCCTAAAATTAAAATAAATAGTCAATGTTAATTGTAATCATAACATTAAATATCAGGCTACTTTAGTATAAATTGTAAGTTTAAAATCAGTAATTTACCACACAGGTAAAATTATCCATTTACGCAGAAGGAAAATATCAGTTTTATCCATATGTTAAGGCCATATTTGTCCTTTATTAGTTTCTTTGTCACTTTCCTTGTCATGTGCCATTTACATTTAATGTCTCCTTCTAACATTTTTAAAAGTATATTTTCCTTAATTTAGATGCCCTGACGTGTCTATGTCAATAATTTTTTCATAACGTATTTTAAAGGTTTTATACCAAATAATTCATCACAACTACAACATATTTTCGTTATTGTAACACTTACTGTTCCAATTTTTAATCATCATATATTTTCACATTGAAAACTTTAGTAACTGAATTGCAACATTACATTGGCGGTGAACATTATATTGCTAATTACGTTAGGATAATTATAATATACCTTAATCTGTAAGTACAAGATCACCTCTTAAGCTGACAAACCTGTCTTCAACAGGGTTACAAGTTTAAAATATACTAACATCAGAAATCGTCTCTAAATAAGGAGTCTTTATGCAACAATCTACTGTTAATGTTATTTATAATTATAAATAATAATAATAATAATAATAAATCATTTATTTCCCCAAAATAACAAACTGGATATTACAAACAAATATTATTGCCAGTGCTTAATAATAAATAATACTATTACATAACGTATTTACAATAGCAGTAAATAAAAAATACAAAAAAATGTTTTCCACTTATTTTATTTCTACTTTATGTACTTAGAGTAATAAAATACAATAAGCAGATTACATCCTTTTAGGTTTTTTCTTTCTTTTTTTAAAACCAATAATTAGGCCAATAAATTTATACAATAAGGGAAATTTAGGTACCCCATAAGGCTGTGCCTGTGTTGGGGATACTATATACAAAAAGGGTAAAAAATAAAAATTGCGGAAACGAGCAAGAATGAAATTATAAAAATGAGTTATTGTAGCTTATGTAGTAAATAATGTACTATTAGGTATGTTTCAAAGTTTAAATTTATTATAACTATTGTGCTGTATTAAATAAAAAGGATTTATGCATGACTTACAATATTAAAATGTTAGGCTTTATACATGTAACATTAAATATTTATATTACAAATAATTTTTTTTATAATGCTCTACCGTGTCTATTTAAATAGATTTATGACTTAGCAGATAAGACTAACCATACACTAATTTATTATCTTAAACATATACTCAATATCATTTTGACCTATCAACCATACTCTAATTTTTTTAGAAAATATATTTATGTTCCTACTATTTTTGACTAATTCCGGCAGTAAATTATATGTCCTCGGAGCTATAAAAGAAAAAAATTTTGTAAAATGTGTTTTTTGAGGCTTTGGTACACAAAAATTATTTGCATTTCTTAATCTCATTTCTGCTTTATTTACATTTTTCAGAGCATTACCACTTCTCATATAAAACAATTTTAATACTTTATAAATGTACATATAACGAAGGGGTAATATGTTCATGCTTACAAATAAGGGATAAGAATGTTCCCTAAAATTAGCTTTGGTCATTTGTCTTATAAAAATCTTTTGTATTGTTATTAATGTTCCTAAATTTGTGATATACGTTCCGCCCCAGCAGGAGAGAGCGTAATCAAGCCTACTATGAATTAAAGAAAAGTAAACCGTGCGAAGTACGTCTGATGGGCATAATTGTCTAAGAAAATTATAAATACGAAGTTGATTCATCAATTTTCCCTTCAAAATTGCTATATGTGGTTTCCAATTTAGTTCCCTATCTAATACGATTCCCAGATACTTAATAGTATCAACCCCCCTAATTTTGAAACAAAAATCATCACAAAACGTTGGAACCTCTAAGCAGTTTAAACATCTGTACACTAACGGATTTTGAGTTGTTTTTTCTCCCCTTAGGCTAAAATGTATATAATTTGTTTTCTCTGGACTGAGCACCATCTTATTTACTTGGAACCACCACCTCAACAATATCAGATCGAAATTGATATGCTGCTCTACATCGTCACGACTATTTTCAATATAACACAAGGCAGTGTCGTCAGCAAATGATGTAACATATCCTTTGAACTTAGCATTGCAAAGATCATTTATGTAAATCAAAAACAAAATCGGGCCCAAAACCGATCCCTGTGGGACTCCGTGCTCAATTTCCCCAAAATCACTCAAAAGTCCATTTATTCTAACCCTCTGTTTTCTCGATTTTAAATAGCTGCAAAACCAGTCATACACGACACCTCTAATTCCACAATTATACATTTTATTTAATAATATTTCATGATTTACCGTATCAAATGCTTTCTTTATATCCAAAAATATCCCACTTACTTTTTTATTATCATTCATCCCATGCTCTACCTTGCTCATAAAATGTAACAAAGCAGATTCTGTACTACACCCATTTCTGAACCCAAATTGATTTTTACTTAAAAACTCAGTTTTTGAAAGATATTTAACCAGTCTCTGCTTAACTACCTTTTCAAATATTTTGGAGAAGGTCGAGAGAAGGGACACAGGCCTATGGTTGCTGCACTTAGTACTAGGGCCTTTTTTATGTAAAGGCACCACAACTGCTTCCTTCAATTGATTTGGGAAAATGCCACTTGTTAAACTTAAATTTATCAAAAATAAAAGAACGTCTGAAATTTTTGAAAATACGTTTTTAATTAGGTTAGTACTTAAACCATCAATTCCAGGCGATTTATTTATTTTTAACGAACTTACAATCTTTTCTAGCTCATACATTGTAACGGGTTCAAAGAACATAGACGATAACTCTATTTTTTCCTTAAAAAAATGTACGATATTTTGAGGAAAGGTATCAATAAAGTTTTCCTCTAAAGAAATCAAATCTCTAACAACCCCCAAAAAATATGAATTAAACTGATTGGCTATAATGAAAGGATCTCGTTCAATAACATTATTTATTTCTAGCGCATATGTTTCTCTCCCTTTAGCCCCTTGCCCGGTAACTTCATTTACAGCTTTCCACGTCGCTTTACTGTCACCTTTGCAATTTTGGAACAATTCTCTGTAATAACTTTGTTTTGTTTGATTTATATCAAACTGCAGAATATTTTCTGTACCGTATAAAATTTGTTCTTAATTTTTCATTGCTTGGATTCCGTTTAGCTATTTTAAATAAATATTTTTTAAGTTTAATCCTCTTTATTAGTTTGTCTGTCACCCACGGTTTAATCTTTTTCATTCCCTTATTTATGTGTGTTGTTTTAATATAACATTGTTCGACATACATTTTAAAAACGTTTACAAATGTGTCATAAGCAAGAGACGCGTCAATGCAGTTGTAAACAGCTGTCCAATCCGCATTTTCAAGCCGGCCGTGCAACAGATGATAGTCAATGCGACGTGCCACGGCCGCTACGGTGGCAGTGGACGCGTTCACGACAGGTCCGGCCTGCCCCTGCACGCGCACCACACACAGGCTGTGGTCGGTTATACCCGCTTTAACAACGCTCCCCAAGACACACAATCTGCTCTTATCCAATATTCGTGTATAGACGTGATCTAAGCATGTGCTTGAAACGACGTGCAAGTCATCCGCACTACGGACTGTTCTTGTGGGTTCATTTATAACAGATTCAAACCCATAACTTGACAATAAAATTTTATAATTATCTGTATTCAAATCATCTTTTAAAATATCAATATTAATGTCTCCAATTATAAAAAAATTTTGAATTTATTCTTTTATTACAATAACGGTCAAGGTATTGTTCAAATTCATTGAGAAAATTTACTACACTCGATTCATGTAATCTATACACTGCCAATACAGAAAAAACGTTGTTTATAAGCCAAAAAGGAAAACTTTAGAATGTCCGCAGACAATATTTTCTCCGAAGAAACACTTACACCTTCTATAGTTTTCAACTCTAATATAAATCATTACTCCACCAGCCCTGTAATGTTCGTTATAATTTCCAATCATAGTAAAATTAGGTAAACTGTATAAATCTTTTTCATGTTCATAAATCCAAATTTCAGTTAAAATAATAATATCTGGTAAAGGTTTGCATGAAAATATTTCTAATATGAATAAGTCGAAATTTTTCCTCATGCTTCTTATATTCTGATGGACAATTATTAGATTGTTTCCTTTTTCATCCAAAATGTTGTTTGGTACGATGTTTTTCAATTATAATGACATTGAATATATGCGTAACATAAAAATACAAGAATAAAAACATATTCATAAACATAAAATTGTTTAGAAAATTATTTCGACTTACAATACGTTATCGCCGTTCCTAATAACAGTAAAAATGCCAAATTGTAAAATTAAGACTTAATATTAACAGAATAACATAATTCACCAGAGTATGAAACTAATAAAATTAAATCTCTTTTCTCAATAAACAGATAAAACCACATACAAAAAAATATATCAAAACAGAAAAGGGCGCTGTTGAACTCACTGAAGTTTGTCAAGATTATTGTGTAAGAGTTATAGCTCTGCTGAATAAAATAACTCGGATATCTATACAAAAAAGTATAGACAAATTTGACTGTTTTGTCATTTTCATGAATTGTTAAAACAAAATAGGAGTTCGTAAACTTTGCTGATGTTCCTGTAAACGGACATAAAGATAAACATTTTACACAGAAAATAAATGGCTGCATTATCTCAGCAGTGTACACTGTAATACTATATGAAGTATTGAAATATATTTTAACAGATGAATGAGCAAAACAGCAAGTAAACTCACGGCAGTAGATGAATTAATTGGTTGTTCTCACATATGAATTTTATCGTCATACAACTTCGCCTTTTATTACAATATTCATATAAATAAATCCATTGGGCTCTTCGTGTACTAGGAAACATATGAAAACAAATACACAAAAAACTGTTACTTTAAATAGATGAATAAAAAGTTGAATGGAGGAAACTTCCATCCCAAAATGACTCAATTTTCCGTATGCGACTAGTGTACACTAATAAGTTCACGAATGGTTGCTAACATATTTATTTTTAGAAGATAGCCGTATAATTCTATGTGAGTAGAAAGTTTAGAATCAAATGCCGCCTCAGTCTCTGTTAGACTAAAAACTTAAAATCCTTTTACTACTGCTAAAATTTCAATAGGTTGTAATATAAATCTGTTTTGGCGCTTCCTTAAGACAGAGGTAATTATTTCAGCGAGGAAATAGCGTAGATACAGCTCTTGCTAATCCTGTATTCGGCCACCTCTCAGCATTGGTTTAAGACGATATATCCTCTTCCCAATTTTCTAATACACTGTACTATAGGAGGACGATTCATCCTCTGTCCAATACTCCTATTCATTGTTTCAGGACGTTACATCTTCTAAACAATATTAGTATAAAAACGTTACTTTCTATGACCAATACCTCTTTAAATTGGTCAAGGACGTTACATCCTCAGACCAATAACTCTCTATATTGGACTAAAACGTTACATCCTCTGCCCAATGCTGCTAAAGATTAAACACAACGTTGTGTGGGTGATTTTAATTTAAAGCATTTGGATATAAACTTGACAAATTTCAAGTTTTACATTTAATTTGAGTTATATTTGTTAAAAGATTTATTAATTTAATTTAATTTTCAAAAATTGTGGAAATTTTATAATAATATGATCGATATAAACAAAGTGTAATACCTGAAACGTGATCTTAAAATAGGAAGCGACATTATCTGCCATTTATAGCACTTATACTTGAGTGAGCAGTGTTTGAGTGCGATATTACGGAAAGTAAACACAAGTTCCAAAGTTTCCTGTGGTCCAGAGGAGATTACACTCATCAACTGTTGATGAGCGCCGGTCTCCTGGGAGCGCCGTCTAGTGTTAGTAATATAAACCACTGAGGCTCCATCTTGTAACTTCGACCAACTAATTTGGCCATAGTTTAAATTGCTTCATTGAGCTATCCCTGTAATTTCTTGCCAAACTCATCTCACTCGGTTTTAGCACACACAAAGGTTTCACTGAGGTTCAAGTAATAGCAATACCATGGCGGACATTCTTTTCTGCTTCACCAACAAATCTTGGTCTGATAGATTCAGTACTTTTCCTTTTGGTACCGCTCAAATTATTTTTCGTATTCAATGTAGAATATTGTTGTTTTAAAGTACGAAAATTATTTGTGAAAAGAGTATTAAATGTTTATGTAACATTTATTTCTTAATGTGTGATAAGACAAGTATTTTCTAAATTTTACTTTTAAGATGTATATTTCGTATTACAAAATGTTTATCTGAAGTTATATTTCTTTAATTGTATATACTTAGTGTTATCGATTATCATAAACACAGACATGAGATTCACCATGACCTCATCGTGTACGACGATGGTCTCCACAGAGCCTGGAGTTCCTGGTTATCTTGTCCGTAACGTTTCTGCTGTTTAACACGATGACTGTGACAGGCGCCTGGGTGTGTTTGATGTCTTAATAGAGTAATCATCACTCAAGATAGAAGGCGTTAACTGACTAGTCTGTAGGATTCTCTGAAATAGCCTTGTGACTTTCTGTAGGTAAAATTGGATGATTATGGTAATTACAGGGATTATCAAGTGTGTGCGTATAATATGTCAGCAGGGAGGTGACTAATACACATTTAGATGATTTAATAAGAAATTAGCCTATTGCCATGCCCCGGGAAAACTTTGCCATGAATGAAGGTTCTACAATACTCAGTACTCTATTTACATTGTGTGTTATATCTTATAGTACTTTTCTAATTAAACGTATTAGTCACAAAGGTGACATACTGAGTATATACACATACTGATGAAACCAGTCACTATATAAAACAATAACATTTTGAATGAATATTCAAAATAACTACTTTTAAAATTAATGAAATGCTAACTTCTACGCAAACATTGGATTGCATAAACATTTAAAAGAATGGTGATAGTTTTCAATTTTACGAACAAAAATACTAACAGAATTTAATGTATTTAACTACCACGAATATAAAAGTTTTAATTTTTTTGAATTATACATGTAAATAAACAAATTTTAATGTGGTTCTATTTTATAATACCTCAACAAATAGTAATTATTGATAAACAAAATACCTAAGAAATCTTATTTCTTTTTAAGCTAATCATTCAGTTCCCTAAACATTTAGCTGTTGAATTAAATATCGTGCACAACAAATGCTGTGATAATAAATTAAATTAAATAGAATGAAATAAAATGTAAATAAAATTTAGCAAATAATGATTTTCAACAATCTTTGTCCATCAGCTTTTGATTTCTTAGAGTACACATTTAGAAATTTTACTATTGTGCAGTTTGTCTTTGTAGCTCATACGAGTAAAAATCCGAAATGATTAATTTATTTAAAATAATGTACGCTGTTAAATGCATATTTGTGTTACTATTGACATATAATTCAGTCTGGATTTCAAGTGAAAAATATAAGCCTTTTAAATGTTCGTAGATATTAACAATCTCATAAACTTTGATCAGTGACGAAGAAGACTCGTCACCTAGCAACAAGAGGGTGCCTCGCACTATATAAACATTACCCTTTGATTTATTCGTTAGTATATATCTTAACAACACACTGCGCTACTTTGAAATGAAAACAGATGAAAATATATCTATACAAACTGAAATAGTTATTGTGTAAGTATATGCATATTTATTCAATTTCATTACTCTAAATATTACGATTTAACACTATAATAATTTCAAAATTTAGGATCTCATCTAATTTATATTGAACAAACACTGTAAAAAAGGAAATCAATTAAAATACATTACTATTTTTTGAACGTTATCGAAGCCATACGAGGTGCAATACATGTTTTGGTGTATTCCTGACTTTTATATATGTAACATTATGAAATGTAATAATGGATTCCGGTTGAAAACTTAAACGATTTTAGAAGAAGTTTTACTGGTAGTTGGTAATTTCTATGAAGTTTTATACGCCGAAGAATAATTAAAATTACTAAAATTAGAATGAAAAACTGCCTCAAGTATTACTTGTTAATGCATTGATCCTTTCAGAACCTTTGGCATAACACACTATTGTTTGAATCTATTTAAAGTTAACCACACAACTTAAATGCCTTTTATCAGACTTTTTATTAACAGGTTGCTTTTTTGCACCGTCATTGGAGCATTACATCAAACAGTTTGAATGAACCTGAACTTATTCCTGCAACATGACGTCATATCCGTATAGTTCAAAGGCGATGCGTGATGCCGGGTAAAAGTAGAATCAACTCAGTTCCGCCGGAGCGGGAGATCGATGTTTAGAGCCTTGGGTAGTCTGCGGGAACATAACTCGCTGTCGGGCTTCTCCTTCGAATTTAATATACAATATATTATTGATAATGATGCAGAATATTCTGTGAAGAGTGTCAAAAAATAATAACGAAATACATTTGTTCATAAAATAGTAACAATATTTACGATCCGTACGATCATGACTGTTGCATTATTTTCTTGGGCTAAATTATTTACCTTACCGGTAAGAGAGTAAATTTAATTCTATCGATTTTCTCAATTAATTTATACATAATAAATACGTCCGTCATGCGCGTTTTAATAACAATAAAAATCTGTTTACGTGCTAATACAACCAATCACTGTTACGAAAATATATTTTATTTTTGTAATTGGGGACACAAGTCGTGAAATCGCCATTATATTTTTAAAAGTTTATAGATAATCTTACCTCAACGCAAGAAATATAAATACTTAAACGTGTTTTTTATATATCTTTAGAACAAGTAAAAAAAAAAATATCCAAGCAAAAGAAAAATATTCCAGTAACATTAATTAGGTCTAAGATTTGTTTGAATTTATAGAAACCTAATATGATCTAATTTCACAAGAAATCATTCATGTACCAAAACATACATAATTCTTGGAAATCTTTAGTCCATCCAATATTCAGTAATCCGAATAAAGTTGTAGAGATAATATCAAATGATATTTAGTGATATTGATGGAAGAAACGTATTTTTTCAAAGAACATCTCACTTTATTAGCGTCATCCATCCAACGAATACAATAACCCTGACAAATTCCATATTGCTGATTAACTTCACGTTAGGAAAACTTCCTAGAGGGAAGACAACTTAAACCTCCACTAAATTTCAGATTTGAGTCATGTGTATTTAAAGAGTGTTATATGTACTGTTTATACAGTAATCGTATACATACAGCTTCATGAAAAATTGTGGACATGCAGCTAAAAGTTTAATGTTTTCTCAATGGAATGTTACACAAAAAGAATTTGTTAATTAATGAAGAAAAATAATGTACATTTACTTTTAAATGCTCGAACATCAAAGGCAATATTATAAAGTATTAGGAGTCGCAGAGAGCGTCTCCTTGATTAAATATTGTGGAGGTGCTTCGCCTCAAGCAACAAGCACCCTTAAGACGCAATCGATGTTAGAAGTTTGCAAACGAAAATGAAGGAGATTCAGGTAGTGGTAAATATGGAGACATTTATTTTTATGTACAGTATAATAAATGTATTATGGCAATAAATACATAAATTAACTGTACAATGTCAACAGAAATCATAAGTCAAATTATGTAAATAGAATATTAACTTGGAATCGTAACGACCATGTTTATAACTGTTAAAAATATAGTCATATTAATGTTACAGAAGTTAGTCAGTCACATTGGAAAATTTGTCTGTTACTTGAATCATGTGATAGGACAAACCGAGTATTAGAAAGAACTATTTAGATTATGTTATGAAATAACGTTATTAATATTTCGAGAATTTTTTTAACAAAACAATTATATTATTTTGTATCTTATGTACAAAATAATATAAGGTTAAGCTGTGCTAAAGTGCTTTTTTTGTTCTCTTAGAACAATAAGTTTATAAATTGCACTTATTAATGTAAGAACCTTGGCGCTGATTCCGGAGTGACAGGATATTCAGGATGGGTAAGGTTAGGGAGTAGGGGCCGCCTCCTATCGAGATCCACGAGGAGGAATTAGAGCATTACATCTCAAAGTCGTGTCTACCCGGAAGAAGGGGAGACCAGCTCTGATCCAGCCTCTCGAGTCAAGGTAGGCAGGGGGTGGCACACCCTTGTTGAGGCTAGCAAGCACCTCTGAGGTTAGGAAACAAATTCCACCAACTCCAACAGTCATCTCCCACAGTAGTCCAGACATATCGAATTGCCCATGAACCCCAGAATCTCAACATTTGCGGTTAGTGATGTGGCGCTCCTGGACATCCGTAAGGTTGCCCAGATTTAAGTGACACGTCGGTTTTTGATGTGCCCAGATGTGGGTTCCGGAAGGTAGAAACTAGAGAGAAGTCATCCCTGCTGGGTATGCTGAGGTGCTTAGAGTATTATCGAAATCTTACGCTAAATTATTATTTTCCTTCATTAAATCAGTTCAGATGTTATTAAGGCAAGAAGGTTTACTTGTGACATCATATACGTATATATATGTCATGTGGCGTATATATGTCATGTGGCGTATATGTCATGTGGCTTATATGTCATGTGGCGTACTATATTGTTGTTATATGTAGTTTACAAAACATATTATGGTTTTATTAAAATGAATCGGAAACGTTTACCAGTATCGTACATTTAGATTACAATATCAGTATAGTCGAAGTTTTCTTTGTTTAAAAAGTTTTATCTAAAGAAAATTGATATCATAATGTATCAGTTAAATTATAAAACCAAATATTATATAAATGAATGTGACTTACCGTATGTTTAAAAACGTAGTTATTGCTTATCCATAACATATTCAAAGATCGTAGAACAAAATATAGTAGGCGTACAAGTATTTTATGAGGACATCAAAAAGCTTCTGTTTGCAGCCCACTGACTCACAATCTTAAAGGATAGCTAGAGTCGCTATATCTCTGACGGCAAGGGCTTTACCCCTTTGACAATAAAAACGTCAAAAACACAACGTCTTTCTTGTCGCTTCACAACAGTTAACATTTATGAAGGTCTGAATTATTCTTTCAGCAAATATACAAATATTTATATAATATAATTAAATGCATTCGTTTCAGAAATCAATTTACAATAGTGTACTTTGCTGCTATTTTATTTAGATACATCTTATGCCATAATAATGATAATGATTTATACTGAGGTCATTTCTGGTTTTGTAAAAACAATATTAATGAAGTATTATTATAAATTAGAGTGTGATTAAGATATGCAATGTAGTAATGCATGATCATTTTTAACCTCAATAGAAAAGATTTAATCATCGTCCTTAGAATAATTTATTAACCATTTTGATACAAATCATCAGCTTAATCTACTTTAGCCACAAAAATATAATATCTAATACTAAGAAAATTGGTTGTATGTCAGTTTTTTATAAACAAGATCACTAATAAGATGTAATAAAACAAAATACCTGTTTGCATTCATTACTGAGAAGCTATAATATCATATGAATTGAAAACCAATTTGGTAGCAAATCAGTACAAAATACCTTTCTAATAAATAAATACCCTTCTAGTAACGCTGTTACTCCTTAATTTGAAAATTGGCACTTTAAGTACATCAGGGAATACCGGTATATTTAATATATCTCAGAAGAACCGATTCATCTGAGGTTTGCAATATGGTTCTACCGTTCGACTATGCTCAAAATCTGTTTCGATAAAGCAGCCGGTACACGGACAGTTCGGACTGTGTCGTGATATTGGGCGAAGGTCCAAGTCAGCAGGATAATGCCGGGGAACAGGTTTGTGGGGCATAGTCTTTATTAAAAATGTATTGATTATTATTAACATTAACTTTTAAGTGTAGATGTCGGTTATAAAATATTATATAGTTAAATTGTTACATCAATATGTAGCTTCTCCAAAAAGGCAAGGGACAAAGAATGGAACCAAATATATATTGTTCACTCTATTAGGCTCTATCAGTAACTATAAGTAGTAAGAAAGTTATGTTTGGTGTTTACCTATAATTTTACATAGTAAAAATGTCTTAATTGTCGAGAACTTTTTTACACTGTTTTGCATGGTACTCCAGTACTCCAGTACTCCATGGTACTAAAATTAAAATTCTTAACAAATTTTAAATCTGATACATGGTTCTCCCAATTACCAATGTTTCAGACTCGTTGACTAATCATTATGACTTGTGAAATAACTAAATCTCTAGCCTTGCGGTCACATCAGTTACATAATTCATACCCTAAATGATGGAAAATTTCACTTCTAGCTCAAGTTGGCTACCTTACACCTTTTAAGGATATAAGTACAATTTATATGGATTATATAAATATATTCTGAAAGGGTGTCAACTACTTTCTATTATAAAAACTGTAAACTACAGCTATGCAGTCATAGGACATAGAAAAATCTATAAAAAGATTACTTACTTTCATATTCTCTTCTTTCATATTTCGAGAATAATAATTCATAAGGGTTCAACTTTTACAGTACAGTTGTAAAATTGATGGAGTGGAGTGTTTGAAATATTGCATAGACCATCTAAAGAAACGTATTTCTTCAGATAATAGCCCACCGTTCTCATGAGCACAATGCTATACCTGTTGTTTTGAGGAATTCTGCTTATACTCCTTTTTAGAGTTACAGGTCACTTAACGACATGCCGAGAGAGCTGGTGCTATTGGTGGAAAAAGGTCACAGAGGGACGATCCTAACTCCCTAAATTATCCCCACATGAGCAGCCATTGAACATTGTAGTGTAAGAGCCGTCAGCAAATTTGAATTGGTTAAGCACACAACCTCGTGTTGAAATAAATAGAGGATTTTTTTCTTGGAAAGAAATAGTTCATCAGCTACGCTAACGTCGGTGGTGGTAAAAATATGAGGGTATCAAAAGGGAAATATTAGTTTTTCTAACACATTTTTTCTTTTGCATGAGACAATTAAAACCAACCTTCAGATGCATAAGTACGTGTAAAATTATATGCAGCCAACCGTATACAGACCACTGAAATCGCAATTTCCAGTTTCTTTAACTAGTTATATGATATAAGTTAATATGTGGCTTCTCATCGGTTTCAAGCATATTAAGCAATTTAAAATGTAATATAAAAATATATTTATTTATATTTTTAACTCTTTCCGTTCCATTGAATTATGATTTTCATAACACTAAACTGGATGAAAGTCAATTTCTTGCCAAGAAAAAATTTCCCACTCCATTTCATGAAACCAGACAGTATATTCATTCAATGCAAATTACCGCTCTGCTCCTAAACTTTCGTCACAGTTAGTGTTTCTGAAGAAACGGGACGTATTTGTACCCAATCGAGGAATTAGGTTATCTACAAAACAATTTACTTATCCAGCAAAACAATAAAAGGCTTGTACTCGTACTTGAACGAAATTGTTCATTCAAGAGCTAGAATATAATTATTATTTCAAACTAACCTTAATACCTGTTGAATTAAATTTATTATTTGAATTTTTCAACATCTTAATTTTTTATGTTACGCCCCAGCTTTTAGCCTCAAACTGACAATTGAAGCCAACACTGCACTGAACTGATTGCCTACATGCACTTCGTAGTCTACGAATTTACAAAAACGTTTATAGTAATCGAGAATTAAAATCATAGTAATTGGATGTTCAAATAATTGGTTTATAATAAATTGAAGCAGCTTAGTATTTTCCGAAGTATTACTTAAAGAAGTCTTAACTACATGATCCCGAATAATTGCTTCGAAAGAATTTGTACCTGAACGTTGTAATCTTTTATTGTTGCCTCTTTAGTTAACTTTTTTATGGATTAAGATCGTTTCTTCGTGTTCAATAAAATGGTTTTCCATTTTTAAGTCTATTAAATTGCTTTGCCTCCTTTATGTTTAAAGGCGATGAAATATTTTAAAAGTAAATCTTTGTCAACAAGTTACTTAAGGCGACCATCAGAAACTACCGTCATACATATGTAAGTGTTAATAATGGTAGTAGCATAAAATATACCTCTCTTTGTTGTTTTCACTTACATCAATCCATCCTCATGAGAAAAAAGGGGCAGGAAACTCCTATCGTATGCAGTTTACCTTTTTCTTAACATCGTGACTATAGAAAAAGAAAATAAGTAACTTACATAATACTTAATAATATTATATTAGAAATGAGGCCAATTAATAACAGTAATTCAATCTAGCCGTCAATTAATGATTTGAAAATTCTGTAATACGGTCATGAAAAGAGCTAAAGAAAGGTTCAGCCAGCTTTAACCTGAACAGTAACAATGTGATCTTGTTTTTCAAAGCCGTATTAAATACATATGACAAGTCCACTTAAAGTATCATGTTCTGTAAAATTACCAGATATTTATTTACATTCAAGTACATTCAAGCCTATTTTTACAATTAAAATAATCGTAAACAAACTGGAAAACAAATAATAGTAAGCTTCTTTACTTTAAAATAACAATGAAATGTTTTATTGATTGGGTATTAACAAGTCCTATCACTCGAAAGGCTGAAGATATTCCATTTCTGTGTGTCTGCCGGGATGGTTAAAAAAATTATCTAAATCTGTTGTATTTTACATAACGCTTTATTTTTTACAGTCACTACTGAGTTTGATGCCGGTGTGCGTCACTTAATTTGATTCGGGTAAGACTTAGAGAAAAAGTGTTTGTTTTATTTAAAGGAGAAGCCGATCCCCTTTTAAAACTTTTTCCGCCCGTCCTCATTGGCAACTGGTCTGTGTGAGGATCTTATCCAACAGAATAAGGTTGAGAGTCGATACAGTAGGAATAAGTGTCACAGACAGGATTCTAAACCTCGCTATCTATAACTCAGACTCAAAATCCAACGTCTTAAACCACTCGACCATCGGCTCTCCCGGTTTGGTCTTATGGTTAACGAATATGGAAACTGAGAGCGATCATGCTGGCTTGTAAAATGTGACATAAAGTCCTATTGAAGCATTTTACGCAACACGAGGTGTTCTGAATACTGTGAATATTTGATATTCACAGTGTTCAGAATATTTTAATACCGAACGGAGTTTTATGTAAATAGCAAAAATTATGTTGGCTTCAGCACTGAATTTTAATTGTAATTAGAAGCCACTGTGATTGTAAAAAAGAATAGAAAATCCTTACTATGTTAATGTATTTAAATTATATAAATAATAGTATAAATATTTCAACATAAAATAAATACATACAGTTTAAAATTCGTGCACAACACAATTTAATAGAACTTATAGTAGATTTCATTGTGAATCATTGGACCATACAAAATGCTAACGCTTATTTGGGACTTGTTAACCTAACCATCCATATCTGTATTATGAAAAGATAAGACGCAGCCCTGAGGCAGCATTTGCATATTTACACTGCGTTATTTAAAGTACTTTTATGTAAACATTTCTGCACATTTCAACCAGAATTATGTTCCATGAATATTCTGGTAGAATCCGTACAGAATATCGCGTGGTATTACAACAGTAATGACATTTATTTTAGTAGTTGGCTTCAATTCCTACACAAAAATGTTTACTTGTTATTACTATTATTCATTTAATTCAGTTGCAGAATTTTCAAGTGCTATCTGGTAATATGCGGACTTATATATCAATAATCCCCTGCTGCTGTCCAGAGGCCTACCAATTAACTTTTGGTTTTACTATGCACAATGGCATTGGTCAAAGCGAATTTTTGTGGCCTGAGACTTTTCATGTAGCAAGTCTTGCATGAGTGGTCTCTGTGACCGTAAATTAGATTGTTGGAATTTCATTCGGTGGTTTTTTGGATTCAACATTGAATCTCTTGATATAGCATAGGACGGTTACGTGATGAATAACGGCGGGAATGATGGTGGAAAATATTACATCACGGATCAACTGGCTGTATTAAGCTAATTATCATACCATTGTCTCAACAGGTAAACTTGGTAGATGATTTGACATTCAACATCCCTTGGGGTCTAATGTCCCATAGGATAACAAAAAAAGGGAAGGGTATGGTTGAATTCCAAATCGTGGATATAACTATTTAAATACGGTGGAGCTACCTCTTTCAGTTTTAGTAAAAATATAAATTCAACTGTAAATTTTAGAAAATAATAAGTATGCAGTGCTTGATATGTACTGTAATGCAGATATTAATTACAAAGTTACAATCAAACTTTTGCTATAAATTTAAATTATAAAACACCATATTAGAAGTAGGCTTCTCAGGCCTGTGTATGAATATATATTGAAATTAAATAAGGCTATTGCCATTTATACAATTTAACGTAAATAAAAGTCGTTTGACAGGTGTTTGGTCTTCCGATCATATGTTAGTTTGCTTATTTAAACGCATATGTGACAGATACGGCCAAATACAAAATAATTGAATCGGAAAAAGTAAGCGCTCTGTGGTGTAATGGTAGCACATTCACCCGGCAAGTGAGAGATCCGAGTTCGACTCCCGGCGGAGTAAGTACTTTTTGTGATTCAATGTTTATTGAAATTAAATAAGGCTATTGCCATTTATACAATTTAACGTAAATAAAAGTCGTTTGACAGGTGTTTGGTCTTCCGATCATATGTTAGTTTGCTTATTTAAACGCATATGTGACAGATACGGCCAAATACAAAATAATTGAATCGGAAAAAGTAAGCGCTCTGTGGTGTAATGGTAGCACATTCACCCGGCAAGTGAGAGATCCGAGTTCGACTCCCGGCGGAGTAAGTACTTTTTGTGATTCAATGTTTATTGAAATTAAATAAGGCTATTGCCATTTATACAATTTAACGTAAATAAAAGTCGTTTGACAGGTGTTTGGTCTTCCGATCATATGTTAGTTTGCTTATTTAAACGCATATGTGACAGATACGGCCAAATACAAAATAATTGAATCGGAAAAAGTAAGCGCTCTGTGGTGTAATGGTAGCACATTCACCCGGCAAGTGAGAGATCCGGGTTCGACTCCCGGCGGAGTAAGTACTTTTTTGTGATTCAATGTTTATTGAAATTATATATATATATATATATATATATATATATATATATATATATATATATATATATATTACAATGCCCATAAGTTTTACCTCTTTTACATATTTTACTGATCGTTGCGCCGAGGCAAACTCGAAATCGGCATGGGAAATATAATTCTCGTGAATAAAAAAATCATTATACAAGTAAAAAGCCGTATACAATTTTATAAAATTGCTTGGGCAGTAGCAGGTAGCTGCTAGTTTAATAATATAAGCGATAAAAAATAATCCTATGGAAATGATGAAAAAAGATCGCGAGTTACGGTAACGTGTTTGCTCCATGAAGGTCTCTATGAAGTAATATATACGAGACAAATATGAAGGCAAGTGACTAAAAGAGCCATGTATCCTATGGTAATTTGGTACAGATATAGTCTAAAATTAGGAAAAAAACACTATATTTATGTAGATCGTGGTATATCAACGTATGTATACGCGTAACAAGCTTCGCTATGGAAAGATGTAGGCATTCCTAAGAGGAGTATGTACTGAACTCGAGACTGTCTACTTATAAATGTAACGTATTGGAAATTGTCTAGTCTAAGGCTCAGTTAGAGCCATTCCGCTAATATTTAGGCTTCAGTATCGCTAAGCTAAATTCTAAGGTCGGAAATACACTCGAATGATCCCTATATTAATATGAAGTTCTATTACGAATTTCAAGTCTTGATTTCACTTACTTAACTGAAAAAACCTTTTCAGTTTTTTTTTAATGGGGTTTCTTACTTGAGATATATTTATTTTGTAAAAGTGTATGTATATAGATCAATAGCCTTATTAGAGATCTAAGAATGAACTATTATAACATAAACTTATATGATCAAGTTTGGTCTATGATATTCAGTACCTAAAATAACATATAATCAAATGCAAGAAATAACCATATTAAATTTGTTTAAAGATAGAGGATATCGTATTTTATCCGGCGAGGCCCTCTCTGACACAGGCTTGTCGTACCGTACTTGGAAGTACTGATCCATACTAGTTTTTGACTACATTACTGTTTATTAGGTAAGTTAGTCGAGATATTTAGTTCTTCAAAGGACAGGTCATTTTTGGACCAGAGTCTAAGGGATTAAACCATGCAATTTGTTCTGCATTCTTTTAATACGAGTGATTACAATAGTTATTTAAATTCACGCAGCATGTGGCTATTGCATGTTTGCATACATTTAAGGAAATATGCGTTAATTTATCATTATGAATGTCACAACATATCACTATCCAATAAAAAATAAATGTTAAAAAAGAAAAGCGTTAATGTGGTAACTAGGTTTTTATTCACAAAATTAGATTAACCGTTATAATTTTTGAATATGTCTAACCATATCAGAGACATTACTTTTGTGAACATTGTAAGCGTTGAATTAGTTAATTTTAAAAGGAAATAATACTAGTATTTTAGTAATCTTTTTGCAATACTTTAAAAGGTATGGACATTTTCGTTTCCAATGGCAGGAAAGCAGACGTGGCCATTAGCGTTGGTGGAGCGCTGAATGTCAATGGGTTACCACAAAGACTACTAATGGCCCGAACCTCAGAGGAATTGTGAGCGAAACATTCCACTTTACAGAGACCTATTAATGTGAAATACGTATAGACAACAAACTTAGTTTTTATTTATTCAAATCTAAGCCCAAATTTAAAACATGTGTATATTGACGTCTGGAGCAGGTCCAACCAATTTTGAGTGTCCTTTACCAGACTTCACAGGGTATGTGCTAAATTTCTACTTTAGTTGCTATAGCTTAGGTCATTCTTAAGATGTGCTAAGACAGACACAGTTATACAAAAAAATAAACCTTTACATCACCTAAGGAGACAAAATAAATATTTTAACTACCTAATAAGACGTGCTAGTTTTCAATTACGCTCAATTAAATTCCATAGATAGGCATGAACCATAACAAAACTCATATTTGATCAAATCTACAGATGAAATCCTTCTCTGGATATATTGCGGAATATTATGTCTAATCTATGTGTCCTAAAATGCTCAGTATCTAATTAACCTAACTTTTCTCGCCATGTTTTACCATACTACTTTCATGTGTACTTCTGGTTAGTTTAAGCAGATAAATTGTA
This sequence comes from Homalodisca vitripennis, assembly GCF_021130785.1. NCBI lineage: Eukaryota > Metazoa > Arthropoda > Insecta > Hemiptera > Cicadellidae > Homalodisca > Homalodisca vitripennis. The sequence continues at coordinate 27,095 of NW_025776308.1, forward strand.
AAAAAGGTGTATAAATACAATAATACAAAATAATCTTTCACATTAACCTTATTTCCAAAAACAAAACTACAGTTTCGTTAGTAATTATTGTTATCAATTACCTGTTGGTATTAAAACGTGTTGGATTTTTCAAGAATCATACTAATTATTATTTTATATACCAAAACTACAAACTATGATAAAAATAGGCGATATTCAGAGTATTTAAACCTTTCACGATGGATTTCTTTTTCTTTTTTAAAGACTATCCATGTGTTTAAATTAATATGTGCACTTTTTTTACTCCATGAACCGTAAATGAACATTCTTTTATATTTTAGTGCTTTAGTACCGGATCATTACTTATGGCTTATTGAAATAACTTACCTTTTTTGTGATGATTACTGCATCATTTATTACTATTTTATCATTGAGTGGTCTGTAGGTGTAAAGTTCACTGTAGGTTACATATTAGTCACGTTTACACTATTAGTTTAATACGTAGTTAAAATATATTTTATATATTTAGTATTTATACATCCTAACAATAATTTAAAATGTGAAAGTGAGGCTTTTTGTTAAATAAACTATTCATAGGATTGTACTGAAACTTCACATATATATTCATAGGCTCCCCGGTTAACATATAAAACGAATCGTATTTGGAAAATCCCTCTGGGCCAAGCCTTATTAATCACTAAATTCTGAAAATCACATCTTGGTATCTAAAGTTGAATTAAAACAAACTAATATTATAATTAGAAAACATGTTAAATAAAATCGACTGTTCTTTGTAAATATTGTTTTAACACAGCTCAAACACCTGTAATTATATAAATTTAACCATAATTTTAAATTTGGTTACATGACACATTGTAAACCAGGTAGAAAAAACTCTTCTTGTTTCAACCTTATCACTGTAATCTGTGTTAAGCATATAGTATGAAAATATATATTTGATAAACCTCAAAGTTTTAGTAAATATTTGTGTTTTACTGTACATTTTAGCCAACATTAAGAAGAGTTTGGTTAGTACTGTGATACAGATATCAAATAAAAAGTTATATATATATTTTACTATTCGGGGAAAAAGGACGCATTACTACCATAATATAGGACGTGTCATTACAATACTAAGGCACTCATTAAATCTTAGTGTATAAAGAATACACAGATTTATTCAATTATTAAAACACACACACACACACACATCAGTATAAACTAATGATAAAAAACAATTATTGTATATATATATATATATATATTTTTATTGTATATATATATATATACATATTTTTTATTGTGTGTATATATATATATATATATATGTATACAATAAAAAAACTTTCTTATATTTAGTGATATCACAAACCTTTGTGTCCGACTCTAAAATACTAAATAGATGTCAGCGAAAGAAATCCGTGTAATAGATTTGGAACGCCACAAGATGCTGGAAGTTGTAAATTGAAAGCGAATGTAGAGTGAATATAGAGATCTCTTACAGCGAATAGAATTTCATCAGGGATCCCTCGAGCATTGGAGTTTCATGATGTGAAATACCTGTTGTTTTCCGATGATATATTATACGATAATCTTTACTATCTTTAACACACTAAAATGACCACACAAATATGTATTTATTCAAATGGCTCGTTACATTTTAAACATGTTAGAATAACTATGTTTCTCTGTAATTTATTTCTCATATTATAAGGTTAACTGTATTGGCTAGTGGTATTTTATTTAAATGAAGCTACAAAAATCTACTGTTGTATGAGTCTTATGGACGATGGCTGACCACAAAGAACTCCTTGATGAGGAGTGTTATGATGATGTCGTGTCCCGAACGCTTAATCTTGAGAAAATACAAAACCGATACTCTCGTTCTCTACTTCTTGTGTCTTTACAAGTTCTTAGTTATGTGATATGGACTAGAAGATTTTAGCTGTAATAGGATTGGAGAAGCTTAGTGTTTTTTAATAAATAGAGAAGAAAATAACAAGCAAATGTTATATTATAATAAAAATGTTATGTAATAATAAAAAGGCCGAAGTGAAAAGGCTTTTTAAAGTAAAATATTATTTGTTCATTCGAGTAGGAAATTTTAAATTTAGCTTGGGAATATCTTTTCCAGATATACCACAGCTATGGAGCAGTTTTCATAATTAATTTACTTATACAACATTTTCCCATTGCTGCCTTGATTTACCTGACTTGATTTGCAATCGGGCATGTTGTATTTATGATTGTAATACAGGGCAAAGATTTTATTTATATTGTTTTAACTCATGTTTAATCGGCATAAAATAACACTATACCTTTTTCATACTAAACTTTTTCTTAGTTTTATTATGTTCTTAAAAAAACGCCTTTATAAATAAAAATGCAGGTTTCGAGTAGGCATATCAATAAAGCTTTAAGTAGAAGTAGGATGATTTACAGGAGGTAAAAAAGAAAGTATTTAAAGAAGGTGAAAACATGCCATTATGAGAATTTATTTTATTGGATTACTAAATAAGCCATTCAATAACAAATTTATCCTTTTGAGTTTTTGAAAAATTCATAATAATGCAGAAAATACAATTCATCATCGTATTGCAGTTTGACACACTGAAACAGAATTAGTTAACATAGCTTTTAACAAGTAGTGTTTGCCGTAAAAAGTGAGAAATAACCCGAGGTCATTACGAGTAAACAACAATTTCTCGGAGCAAAACAAGATCCATCAATCTTGAAAGTTGTTAGCTTCCAGAACAACGTCATTGTATAACAACGTTTTCTCTGGCTAAAACTCTTCGTATAACATATAATTGGGTATGGGAACGGCTTAGATGTTTTATATACGGTAACATATTATATCAAGTTGATATTTTAAAATAGTGAAGTTTACATTTTACTTAAATATTTTGCTTGCCATTGCTATTTTTAAACTACAATTATTTTACATTTACAGTGATATACATAAAAGAAAATTGAGAACAGTATTGAAATATGCAAGCAAAAGTACGAAGTTTATGTTACTGTTACGTTATAGGGCTCTTTAAGTTCAAGCCTCCATAGAGGGTGAGTTGACGGTTTTATTAATAATGTGCAGCTCCTGGAGCTCTGCTGACACTAATTCCTTCTACTGACATTTATATTGAACTGTCTACGTAGTTGGCATATTTTCAGTATTTAGTAATATGAATCACGGCGCAGACCATAACACTTAAAGGAGCATTGTTTTGACGTGACAACGTCTTAAATTAGGTTGCGGCTCGGAGTCACTCATGAAAAAGTGTAACGCCCGGTAACGTTACGATGCCCGTCCAGTGCGTCCGCCGCACGGGATCCGCACGGGATAAAGCAGATAACTGTGGGTCCGCCGCACGGGATAAAGCAGATAACTATGTTTATTCGTGAAAATGTGGAGTGCTTAGATTCGTCATTTACAACAACTACAACAATAAAGGTAAATAATTGTACACTGATATTTCATTATCGTAAACTATGATTGATTGATTAATTGTTAGATTGACACAAAAGTTGAGAAACTCAGTTTATAGGTTATGTCATACTATTGACAAATGTTGATAGTGTTAAGTAAATTATTAGTTTAAATCACTCTGCAATCAATCGTAATTCAGTCGATTGAGAAGAAACAGCGCGTATTGCTAGTCAAACATTTAAAATAACAAATTATAACCTCTAACCAGTCATAACAGTGCGACCAAACAAACGAACTAATCCGACCAATCACCACGCGCGGAGTTAGAATTTAACTGTGTTTAGCAAGAATTTCAAATTCCAATTTTAGTAAACGTTTTATTCAACTTTACCATTTACAATAACAAATTTTAATTAATTTCAAATTATGTACAATGTTTTAGTGAACAAAATATATTTCTATAGTTAAAATTTGTGCAATTCTTATTTTCATTCAATTCCTTGTTCCTATTGTGCAATTTAATAATATTCATATCAATAAATATTCTACCGAGAAAAAGACGTTGTCACGTAAAATCTTCGCCCGTAAAACCGACTTTACAGGCAACCATAATTTTTTTATAAATGGAAACTGTTCTGTATTCAATTTGTAATGAAAGCGAACAAGGAACATAACTCCCAATGGAAATACAGCATTTATGTAAGAGTGTAGTTTTTTTCATATCCAACAAACTAAACATGTTTCATGTTTATAATTTCAAATACATAAAAGATCTATAAATAATATCAAACACTGCATATTATGGTTGTATCCCTTGGTATCCGTTTAAAATGTTTACCAACTTGGTTACTGTTCAATTATTTATAAATCAGTTTATACACAAAAATTTTTAAAAATGGAATTATATACATTGTAAAATAATGATTTCATAGAGATAATAAGAAAAAATAGATGAATTGGTTCAAATGATTGATATAGACAACAATCAGTTCTATTTACCCTGCAACTAATTTAACCAACAAGTACATTAATGCAGTACATTAGTTACTGACCAAAACCCTTAATGGAGTAATGCCGATAGCATCTGGATCTATAATATGTGAAGTTCAGAAACAGATCACGTTTATTTTTATGTAATAAAACGTTGAAAATCCAGTCCACACTATTGCCAAGCGTGGGAAGATCCGCGTTCGCCACACAGCGGAAAACGCCCTGGCTCGTAGAGCGGTTCGCAATGGACCCATATTGATCATTTTCTATGTTAATGTGGAACGGAACTCAAACGAAACTTTAACCCTCCAAGTTAACCCATCAAAATGTATCGTTCATATAAAATGTCGCAATGGAAGACATAAATCTGCTTTTGTAATCAGTTCAGGGGAGAGACACTGCTAGAGTCTATTCCTCTTAGCGGTTACCCAAGTAAATCTCACGGTGGCTAGAGATATATTCATAGGCTCCCCGGTTAACATATAAAACGAATCGTATTTGGAAAATCCCTCTGGGCCAAGCCTTATTAATCACTAAATTCTGAAAATCACATCTTGGTATCTAAAGTTGAATTAAAACAAACTAATATTATAATTAGAAAACATGTTAAATAAAATCGACTGTTCTTTGTAAATATTGTTTTAACACAGCTCAAACACCTGTAATTATATAAATTTAACCATAATTTTAAATTTGGTTACATGACACATTGTAAACCAGGTAGAAAAAACTCTTCTTGTTTCAACCTTATCACTGTAATCTGTGTTAAGCATATAGTATGAAAATATATATTTGATAAACCTCAAAGTTTTAGTAAATATTTGTGTTTTACTGTACATTTTAGCCAACATTAAGAAGAGTTTGGTTAGTACTGTGATACAGATATCAAATAAAAAGTTATATATATATTTTACTATTCGGGGAAAAAGGACGCATTACTACCATAATATAGGACGTGTCATTACAATACTAAGGCACTCATTAAATCTTAGTGTATAAAGAATACACAGATTTATTCAATTATTAAAACACACACACACACACATCAGTATAAACTAATGATAAAAAAACAATTATTGTATATATATATATATATATATTTTTATTGTATATATATATATATACATATTTTTTATTGTGTGTATATATATATATATATATATGTATACAATAAAAAAACTTTCTTATATTTAGTGATATCACAAACCTTTGTGTCCGACTCTAAAATACTAAATAGATGTCAGCGAAAGAAATCCGTGTAATAGATTTGGAACGCCACAAGATGCTGGAAGTTGTAAATTGAAAGCGAATGTAGAGTGAATATAGAGATCTCTTACAGCGAATAGAATTTCATCAGGGATCCCTCGAGCATTGGAGTTTCATGATGTGAAATACCTGTTGTTTTCCGATGATATATTATACGATAATCTTTACTATCTTTAACACACTAAAATGACCACACAAATATGTATTTATTCAAATGGCTCGTTACATTTTAAACATGTTAGAATAACTATGTTTCTCTGTAATTTATTTCTCATATTATAAGGTTAACTGTATTGGCTAGTGGTATTTTATTTAAATGAAGCTACAAAAATCTACTGTTGTATGAGTCTTATGGACGATGGCTGACCACAAAGAACTCCTTGATGAGGAGTGTTATGATGATGTCGTGTCCCGAACGCTTAATCTTGAGAAAATACAAACCGATACTCTCGTTCTCTACTTCTTGTGTCTTTACAAGTTCTTAGTTATGTGATATGGACTAGAAGATTTTAGCTGTAATAGGATTGGAGAAGCTTAGTGTTTTTTAATAAATAGAGAAGAAAATAACAAGCAAATGTTATATTATAATAAAAATGTTATGTAATAATAAAAAGGCCGAAGTGAAAAGGCTTTTAAAGTAAAATATTATTTGTTCATTCGAGTAGGAAATTTTAAATTTAGCTTGGGAATATCTTTTCCAGATATACCACAGCTATGGAGCAGTTTTCATAATTAATTTACTTATACAACATTTTCCCATTGCTGCCTTGATTTACCTGACTTGATTTGCAATCGGGCATGTTGTATTTATGATTGTAATACAGGGCAAAGATTTTATTTATATTGTTTTAACTCATGTTTAATCGGCATAAAATAACACTATACCTTTTTCATACTAAACTTTTTCTTAGTTTTATTATGTTCTTAAAAAAACGCCTTTATAAATAAAAATGCAGGTTTCGAGTAGGCATATCAATAAAGCTTTAAGTAGAAGTAGGATGATTTACAGGAGGTAAAAAAGAAAGTATTTAAAGAAGGTGAAAACATGCCATTATGAGAATTTATTTTATTGGATTACTAAATAAGCCATTCAATAACAAATTTATCCTTTTGAGTTTTTGAAAAATTCATAATAATGCAGAAAATACAATTCATCATCGTATTGCAGTTTGACACACTGAAACAGAATTAGTTAACATAGCTTTTAACAAGTAGTGTTTGCCGTAAAAAGTGAGAAATAACCCGAGGTCATTACGAGTAAACAACAATTTCTCGGAGCAAAACAAGATCCATCAATCTTGAAAGTTGTTAGCTTCCAGAACAACGTCATTGTATAAACAACGTTTTCTCTGGCTAAAACTCTTCGTATAACATATAATTGGGTATGGGAACGGCTTAGATGTTTTTATATACGGTAACATATTATATCAAGTTGATATTTTAAAATAGTGAAGTTTACATTTTACTTAAATATTTTGCTTGCCATTGCTATTTTTAAACTACAATTATTTTACATTTACAGTGATATACATAAAAGAAAATTGAGAACAGTATTGAAATATGCAAGCAAAAGTACGAAGTTTATGTTACTGTTACGTTATAGGGCTCTTTAAGTTCAAGCCTCCATAGAGGGTGAGTTGACGGTTTTATTAATAATGTGCAGCTCCTGGAGCTCTGCTGACACTAATTCCTTCTACTGACATTTATATTGAACTGTCTACGTAGTTGGCATATTTTCAGTATTTAGTAATATGAATCACGGCGCAGACCATAACACTTAAAGGAGCATTGTTTTGACGTGACAACGTCTTAAATTAGGTTGCGGCTCGGAGTCACTCATGAAAAAGTGTAACGCCCGGTAACGTTACGATGCCCGTCCAGTGCGTCCGCCGCACGGGATCCGCACGGGATAAAGCAGATAACTGTGGGTCCGCCGCACGGGATAAAGCAGATAACTATGTTTATTCGTGAAAATGTGGAGTGCTTAGATTCGTCATTTACAACAACTACAACAATAAAGGTAAATAATTGTACACTGATATTTCATTATCGTAAACTATGATTGATTGATTAATTGTTAGATTGACACAAAAGTTGAGAAACTCAGTTTATAGGTTATGTCATACTATTGACAAATGTTGATAGTGTTAAGTAAATTATTAGTTTAAATCACTCTGCAATCAATCGTAATTCAGTCGATTGAGAAGAAACAGCGCGTATTGCTAGTCAAACATTTAAAATAACAAATTATAACCTCTAACCAGTCATAACAGTGCGACCAAACAAACGAACTAATCCGACCAATCACCACGCGCGGAGTTAGAATTTAACTGTGTTTAGCAAGAATTTCAAATTCCAATTTTAGTAAACGTTTTATTCAACTTTACCATTTACAATAACAAATTTTAATTAATTTCAAATTATGTACAATGTTTTAGTGAACAAAATATATTTCTATAGTTAAAATTTGTGCAATTCTTATTTTCATTCAATTCCTTGTTCCTATTGTGCAATTTAATAATATTCATATCAATAAATATTCTACCGAGAAAAAGACGTTGTCACGTAAAATCTTCGCCCGTAAAACCGACTTTACAGGCAACCATAATTTTTTTATAAATGGAAACTGTTCTGTATTCAATTTGTAATGAAAGCGAACAAGGAACATAACTCCCAATGGAAATACAGCATTTATGTAAGAGTGTAGTTTTTTTCATATCCAACAAACTAAACATGTTTCATGTTTATAATTTCAAATACATAAAAGATCTATAAATAATATCAAACACTGCATATTATGGTTGTATCCCTTGGTATCCGTTTAAAATGTTTACCAACTTGGTTACTGTTCAATTATTTATAAATCAGTTTATACACAAAAATTTTTAAAAATGGAATTATATACATTGTAAAATAATGATTTCATAGAGATAATAAGAAAAAATAGATGAATTGGTTCAAATGATTGATATAGACAACAATCAGTTCTATTTACCCTGCAACTAATTTAACCAACAAGTACATTAATGCAGTACATTAGTTACTGACCAAAACCCTTAATGGAGTAATGCCGATAGCATCTGGATCTATAATATGTGAAGTTCAGAAACAGATCACGTTTATTTTTATGTAATAAAACGTTGAAAATCCAGTCCACACTATTGCCAAGCGTGGGAAGATCCGCGTTCGCCACACAGCGGAAAACGCCCTGGCTCGTAGAGCGGTTCGCAATGGACCCATATTGATCATTTTCTATGTTAATGTGGAACGGAACTCAAACGAAACTTTAACCCTCCAAGTTAACCCATCAAAATGTATCGTTCATATAAAATGTCGCAATGGAAGACATAAATCTGCTTTTGTAATCAGTTCAGGGGAGAGACACTGCTAGAGTCTATTCCTCTTAGCGGTTACCCAAGTAAATCTCACGGTGGCTAGAGATATATTCATAGGCTCCCCGGTTAACATATAAAACGAATCGTATTTGGAAAATCCCTCTGGGCCAAGCCTTATTAATCACTAAATTCTGAAAATCACATCTTGGTATCTAAAGTTGAATTAAAACAAACTAATATTATAATTAGAAAACATGTTAAATAAAATCGACTGTTCTTTGTAAATATTGTTTTAACACAGCTCAAACACCTGTAATTATATAAATTTAACCATAATTTTAAATTTGGTTACATGACACATTGTAAACCAGGTAGAAAAAACTCTTCTTGTTTCAACCTTATCACTGTAATCTGTGTTAAGCATATAGTATGAAAATATATATTTGATAAACCTCAAAGTTTTAGTAAATATTTGTGTTTTACTGTACATTTTAGCCAACATTAAGAAGAGTTTGGTTAGTACTGTGATACAGATATCAAATAAAAAGTTATATATATATTTTACTATTCGGGGAAAAAGGACGCATTACTACCATAATATAGGGACGTGTCATTACAATACTAAGGCACTCATTAAATCTTAGTGTATAAAGAATACACAGATTTATTCAATTATTAAAACACACACACACACACATCAGTATAAACTAATGATAAAAAACAATTATTGTATATATATATATATATATATATTTTTTTTATTGTATATATATATATACATATTTTTTATTGTGTGTATATATATATATATGTATACAATAAAAAAACTTTCTTATATTTAGTGATATCACAAACCTTTGTGTCCGACTCTAAAAATACTAAATAGATGTCAGCGAAAGAAATCCGTGTAATAGATTTGGAACGCCACAAGATGCTGGAAGTTGTAAATTGAAAGCGAATGTAGAGTGAATATAGAGATCTCTTACAGCGAATAGAATTTCATCAGGGATCCCTCGAGCATTGGAGTTTCATGATGTGAAATACCTGTTGTTTTCCGATGATATATTACACGATAATCTTTACTATCTTTAACACACTAAAATTACCACACAAATATGTATTTATTCAAATGGCTCGTTACATTTTAAACATGTTAGAATAACTATGTTTCTCTGTAATTTATTTCTCATATTATAAGGTTAACTGTATTGGCTAGTGGTATTTTATTTAAATGAAGCTACAAAAATCTACTGTTGTATGAGTCTTATGGACGATGGCTGACCACAAAGAACTCCTTGATGAGGAGTGTTATGATGATGTCGTGTCCCGAACGCTTAATCTTGAGAAAATACAAACCGATACTCTCGTTCTCTACTTCTTGTGTCTTTACAAGTTCTTAGTTATGTGATATGGACTAGAAGATTTTAGCTGTAATAGGATTGGAGAAGCTTAGTGTTTTTTAATAAATAGAGAAGAAAATAACAAGCAAATGTTATATTATAATAAAAATGTTATGTAATAATAAAAAGGCCGAAGTGAAAAGGCTTTTAAAGTAAAATATTATTTGTTCATTCGAGTAGGAAATTTTAAATTTAGCTTGGGAATATCTTTTCCAGATATACCACAGCTATGGAGCAGTTTTCATAATTAATTTACTTATACAACATTTTCCCATTGCTGCCTTGATTTACCTGACTTGATTTGCAATCGGGCATGTTGTATTTATGATTGTAATACAGGGCAAAGATTTTATTTATATTGTTTTAACTCATGTTTAATCGGCATAAAATAACACTATACCTTTTTCATACTAAACTTTTTCTTAGTTTTATTATGTTCTTAAAAAAAACGCCTTTATAAATAAAAATGCAGGTTTCGAGTAGGCATATCAATAAAGCTTTAAGTAGAAGTAGGATGATTTACAGGAGGTAAAAAAGAAAGTATTTAAAGAAGGTGGAAAACATGCCATTATGAGAATTTATTTTATTGGATTACTAAATAAGCCATTCAATAACAAATTTATCCTTTTGAGTTTTTGAAAAGTTCATAATAATGCAGAAAATACAATTCATCATCGTATTGCAGTTTGACACACTGAAACAGAATTAGTTAACATAGCTTTTAACAAGTAGTGTTTGCCGTAAAAAGTGAGAAATAACCCGAGGTCATTACGAGTAAACAACAACAATTTCTCGGAGCAAAACAAGATCCATCAATCTTGAAAGTTGTTAGCTTCCAGAACAACGTCATTGTATAACAACGTTTTCTCTGGCTAAAACTCTTCGTATAACATATAATTGGGTATGGGAACGGCTTAGATGTTTTATATACGGTAACATATTATATCAAGTTGATATTTTAAAATAGTGAAGTTTACATTTTACTTAAATATTTTGCTTGCCATTGCTATTTTTAAACTACAATTATTTTACATTTACAGTGATATACATAAAAGAAAATTGAGAAAAACAGTATTGAAATATGCAAGCAAAAGTACGAAGTTTATGTTACTGTTACGTTATAGGGCTCTTTAAGTTCAAGCCTCCATAGAGGGTGAGTTGACGGTTTTATTAATAATGTGCAGCTCCTGGAGCTCTGCTGACACTAATTCCTTCTACTGACATTTATATTGAACTGTTCTACGTAGTTGGCATATTTTCAGTATTTAGTAATATGAATCACGGCGCAGACCATAACACTTAAAGGAGCATTGTTTTGACGTGACAACGTCTTAAATTAGGTTGCGGCTCGGAGTCACTCATGAAAAAGTGTAACGCCCGGTAACGTTACGATGCCCGTCCAGTGCGTCCGCCGCACGGGATCCGCACGGGATAAAGCAGATAACTGTGGGTCCGCCGCACGGGATAAAGCAGATAACTATGTTTATTCGTGAAAATGTGGAGTGCTTAGATTCGTCATTTACAACAACTACAACAATAAAGGTAAATAATTGTACACTGATATTTCATTATCGTAAACTATGATTGATTGATTAATTGTTAGATTGACACAAAAGTTGAGAAACTCAGTTTATAGGTTATGTCATACTATTGACAAATGTTGATAGTGTTAAGTAAATTATTAGTTTAAATCACTCTGCAATCAATCGTAATTCAGTCGATTGAGAAGAAACAGCGCGTATTGCTAGTCAAACATTTAAAATAACAAATTATAACCTCTAACCAGTCATAACAGTGCGACCAAACAAACGAACTAATCCGACCAATCACCACGCGCGGAGTTAGAATTTAACTGTGTTTAGCAAGAATTTCAAATTCCAATTTTAGTAAACGTTTTATTCAACTTTACCATTTACAATAACAAATTTTAATTAATTTCAAATTATGTACAATGTTTTAGTGAACAAAATATATTTCTATAGTTAAAATTTGTGCAATTCTTATTTTCATTCAATTCCTTGTTCCTATTGTGCAATTTAATAATATTCATATCAATAAATATTCTACCGAGAAAAAGACGTTGTCACGTAAAATCTTCGCCCGTAAAACCGACTTTACAGGCAACCATAATTTTTTTTATAAATGGAAACTGTTCTGTATTCAATTTGTAATGAAAGCGAACAAGGAACATAACTCCCAATGGAAATACAGCATTTATGTAAGAGTGTAGTTTTTTTCATATCCAACAAACTAAACATGTTTCATGTTTATAATTTCAAATACATAAAAGATCTATAAATAATATCAAACACTGCATATTATGGTTGTATCCCTTGGTATCCGTTTAAAATGTTTACCAACTTGGTTACTGTTCAATTATTTATAAATCAGTTTTATACACAAAAATTTTTAAAAAATGGAATTATATACATTGTAAAATAATGATTTCATAGAGATAATAAGAAAAAATAGATGAATTGGTTCAAATGATTGATATAGACAACGATCAGTTCTATTTACCCTGCAACTAATTTAACCAACAAGTACATTAATGCAGTACATTAGTTACTGACCAAAACCCTTAATGGAGTAATGCCGATAGCATCTGGATCTATAATATGTGAAGTTCAGAAACAGATCACGTTTATTTTTTATGTAATAAAACGTTGAAAATCCAGTCCACACTATTGCCAAGCGTGGGAAGATCCGCGTTCGCCACACAGCGGAAAAACGCCCTGGCTCGTAGAGCGGTTCGCAATGGACCCATATTGATCATTTTCTATGTTAATGTGGAACGGAACTCAAACGAAACTTTAACCCTCCAAGTTAACCCATCAAAATGTATCGTTCATATAAAATGTCGCAATGGAAGACATAAATCTGCTTTTGTAATCAGTTCAGGGGAGAGACACTGCTAGAGTCTATTCCTCTTAGCGGTTACCCAAGTAAATCTCACGGTGGCTAGAGATATATTCATAGGCTCCCCGGTTAACATATAAAACGAATCGTATTTGGAAAATCCCTCTGGGCCAAGCCTTATTAATCACTAAATTCTGAAAATCACATCTTGGTATCTAAAGTTGAATTAAAACAAACTAATATTATAATTAGAAAACATGTTAAATAAAATCGACTGTTCTTTGTAAATATTGTTTTAACACAGCTCAAACACCTGTAATTATATAACTTTAACCATAATTTTAAATTTGGGTTACATGACACATTGTAAACCAGGTAGAAAAAACTCTTCTTGTTTCAACCTTATCACTGTAATCTGTGTTAAGCATATAGTATGAAAATATATATTTGATAAACCTCAAAGTTTTAGTAAATATTTGTGTTTTACTGTACATTTTAGCCAACATTAAGAAGAGTTTGGTTAGTACTGTGATACAGATATCAAATAAAAAGTTATATATATATTTTACTATTCGGGGAAAAAGGACGCATTACTACCATAATATAGGACGTGTCATTACAATACTAAGGCACTCATTAAATCTTAGTGTATAAAGAATACACAGATTTATTCAATTATTAAAACACACACCACACACACATCAGTATAAACTAATGATAAAAAACAATTATTTGTATATATATATTTTTTTTATTGTATATATATATATATATATACATATTTTTTATTGTGTGTATATATATATATATGTATACAATAAAAAAACTTTCTTATATTTAGTGATATCACAAACCTTTGTGTCCGACTCTAAAATACTAAATAGATGTCAGCGAAAGAAATCCGTGTAATAGATTTGGAACGCCACAAGATGCTGGAAGTTGTAAATTGAAAGCGAATGTAGAGTGAATATAGAGATCTCTTACAGCGAATAGAATTTCATCAGGGATCCCTCGAGCATTGGAGTTTCATGATGTGAAATACCTGTTGTTTTCCGATGATATATTATACGATAATCTTTACTATCTTTAACACACTAAAATGACCACACAAATATGTATTTATTCAAATGGCTCGTTACATTTTAAACATGTTAGAATAACTATGTTTCTCTGTAATTTATTTCTCACTATTATAAGGTTAACTGTATTGGCTAGTGGTATTTTATTTAAATGAAGCTACAAAAATCTACTGTTGTATGAGTCTTATGGACGATGGCTGACCACAAAGAACTCCTTGATGAGGAGTGTTATGATGATGTCGTGTCCCGAACGCTTAATCTTGAGGAAAATACAAACCGATACTCTCGTTCTCTACTTCTTGTGTCTTTACAAGTTCTTAGTTATGTGATATGGACTAGAAGATTTTAGCTGTAAGGATTGGAGAAAGCTTAGTGTTTTTTAATAAATAGAGAAGAAAATAACAAGCAAATGTTATATTATAATAAAAATGTTATGTAATAATAAAAAGGCCGAAGTGAAAAGGCTTTTAAAGTAAAATATTATTTGTTCATTCGAGTAGGAAATTTTAAATTTAGCTTGGGAATATCTTTTCCAGATATACCACAGCTATGGAGCAGTTTTCATAATTAATTTTACTTATACAACATTTTCCCATTGCTGCCTTGATTTACCTGACTTGATTTGCAATCGGGCATGTTGTATTTATGATTGTAATACAGGGCAAAGATTTTATTTATATTGTTTTAACTCATGTTTTAATCGGCATAAAATAACACTATACCTTTTTCATACTAAACTTTTTCTTAGTTTTATTATGTTCTTAAAAAAAACGCCTTTATAAATAAAAATGCAGGTTTCGAGTAGGCATATCAATAAAGCTTTAAGTAGAAGTAGGATGATTTACAGGAGGTAAAAAAGAAAGTATTTAAAGAAGGTGAAAACATGCCATTATGAGAATTTATTTTATTGGATTACTAAATAAGCCATTCAATAACAAATTTATCCTTTTGAGTTTTTGAAAAGTTCATAATAATGCAGAAAATACAATTCATCATCGTATTGCAGTTTGACACACTGAAACAGAATTAGTTAACATAGCTTTTAACAAGTAGTGTTTGCCGTAAAAAGTGAGAAATAACCCGAGGTCATTACGAGTAAACAACAATTTCTCGGAGCAAAACAAGATCCATCAATCTTGAAAGTTGTTAGCTTCCAGAACAAACGTCATTGTATAACAACGTTTTCTCTGGCTAAAAACTCTTCGTATAACATATAATTGGGTATGGGAACGGCTTAGATGTTTTATATACGGTAACATATTATATCAAGTTGATATTTTAAAATAGTGAAGTTTACATTTTACTTAAATATTTTGCTTGCCATTGCTATTTTTAAACTACAATTATTTTACATTTACAGTGATATACATAAAAGAAAATTGAGAACAGTATTGAAATATGCAAGCAAAAGTACGAAGTTTATGTTACTGTTACGTTATAGGGCTCTTTAAGTTCAAGCCTCCATAGAGGGTGAGTTGACGGTTTTATTAATAATGTGCAGCTCCTGGAGCTCTGCTGACACTAATTCCTTCTACTGACATTTATATTGAACTGTCTACGTAGTTGGCATATTTTCAGTATTTAGTAATATGAATCACGGCGCAGACCATAACACTTAAAGGAGCATTGTTTTGACGTGACAACGTCTTAAATTAGGTTGCGGCTCGGAGTCACTCATGAAAAAGTGTAACGCCCGGTAACGTTACGATGCCCGTCCAGTGCGTCCGCCGCACGGGATCCGCACGGGATAAAGCAGATAACTGTGGGTCCGCCGCACGGGGATAAAGCAGATGATAACTATGTTTATTCGTGAAAATGTGGAGTGCTTAGATTCGTCATTTACAACAACTACAACAATAAAGGTAAATAATTGTACACTGATATTTCATTATCGTAAACTATGATTGATTGATTAATTGTTAGATTGACACAAAAGTTGAGAAAACTCAGTTTATAGGTTTATGTCATACTATTGACAAATGTTTGATAGTGTTAAGTAAATTATTAGTTTAAATCACTCTGCAATCAATCGTAATTCAGTCGATTGAGAAGAAACAGCGCGTATTGCTAGTCAAACATTTAAAAATAACAAATTATAACCTCTAACCAGTCATAACAGTGCGACCAAACAAACGAACTAATCCGACCAATCACCACGCGCGGAGTTAGAATTTAACTGTGTTTAGCAAGAATTTCAAATTCCAATTTTAGTAAACGTTTTATTCAACTTTACCATTTACAATAACAAATTTTAATTAATTTCAAATTATGTACAATGTTTTAGTGAACAAATATATTTCTATAGTTAAAATTTGTGCAATTCTTATTTTCATTCAATTCCTTGTTCCTATTGTGCAATTTAATAATATTCATATCAATAAATATTCTACCGAGAAAAAGACGTTGTCACGTAAAATCTTCGCCCGTAAAAACCGACTTTACAGGCAACCATAATTTTTTTATAAATGGAAACTGTTCTGTATTCAATTTGTAATGAAAGCGAACAAGGAACATAACTCCCAATGGAAATACAGCATTTATGTAAGAGTGTAGTTTTTTTCATATCCAACAAACTAAACATGTTTCATGTTTATAATTTCAAATACATAAAAGATCTATAAATAATATCAAACACTGCATATTATGGTTGTATCCCTTGGTATCCGTTTAAAATGTTTACCAACTTGGTTACTGTTCAATTATTTATAAATCAGTTTATACACAAAAATTTTTAAAAATGGAATTTTATACATTGTAAAATAATGATTTCATAGAGATAATAAGAAAAAAATAGATGAATTGGTTCAAATGATTGATATAGACAACGATCAGTTCTATTTACCCTGCAACTAATTTAACCAACAAGTACATTAATGCAGTTACATTAGTTACTGACCCAAAACCCTTAATGGAGTAGTAATGCCGATAGCATCTGGATCTATAATATGTGAAGTTCAGAAACAGATCACGTTTATTTTTATGTAATAAAACGTTGAAAAATCCAGTCCACACTATTGCCAAGCGTGGGAAGATCCGCGTTCGCCACACAGCGGAAAAACGCCCTGGCTCGTAGAGCGGTTCGCAATGGACCCATATTGATCATTTTCTATGTTAATGTGGAACGGAACTCAAACGAAACTTTAACCCTCCAAGTTAACCCATCAAAATGTATCGTTCATATAAAATGTCGCAATGGAAAGACATAAATCTGCTTTTGTAATCAGTTCAGGGGAGAGGACACTGCTAGAGTCTATTCCTCTTAGCGGTTACCCAAGTAAATCTCACGGTGGCTAGAGATATATTCATAGGCTCCCCGGTTAACATATAAAACGAATCGTATTTGGAAAATCCCTCTGGGCCAAGCCTTATTAATCACTAAATTCTGAAAATCACATCTTGGTATCTAAAGTTGAATTAAAACAAACTAATATTATAATTAGAAAACATGTTAAATAAAATCGACTGTTCTTTGTAAATATTGTTTTAACACAGCTCAAACACCTGTAATTATATAAATTTAACCATAATTTTAAATTTGGTTACATGACACATTGTAAACCAGTAGAAAAAACTCTTCTTGTTTCAACCTTATCACTGTAATCTGTGTTAAGCATATAGTATGAAAATATATATTTGATAAACCTCAAAGTTTTAGTAAATATTTGTGTTTTACTGTACATTTTAGCCAACATTAAGAAGAGTTTGGTTAGTACTGTGATACAGATATCAAATAAAAAGTTATATATATATTTTACTATTCGGGGAAAAAGGACGCATTACTACCATAATATAGGACGTGTCATTACAATACTAAGGCACTCATTAAATCTTAGTGTATAAAGAATACACAGATTTATTCAATTATTAAAACACACACACACACACACATCAGTATAAACTAATGATAAAAAACAATTATTGTATATATATATATATATATATATATATATATATATATTTTTATTGTATATATATATATACATATTTTTTTATTGT
Organism: Homalodisca vitripennis; assembly: GCF_021130785.1. Lineage (NCBI taxonomy): Eukaryota > Metazoa > Arthropoda > Insecta > Hemiptera > Cicadellidae > Homalodisca > Homalodisca vitripennis. Next base: position 45,426 of record NW_025776308.1, read on the forward strand.
GTGTATATATATATATATATATGTATACAATAAAAAAAAAACTTTCTTATATTTAGTGATATCACAAACCTTTGTGTCCGACTCTAAAATACTAAATAGATGTCAGCGAAAGAAATCCGTGTAATAGATTTGGAACGCCACAAGATGCTGGAAGTTGTAAATTGAAAGCGAATGTAGAGTGAATATAGAGATCTCTTACAGCGAATAGAATTTCATCAGGGATCCCTCGAGCATTGGAGTTTCATGATGTGAAATACCTGTTGTTTTCCGATGATATATTATACGATAATCTTTACTATCTTTAACACACTAAAATGACCACACAAATATGTATTTATTCAAATGGCTCGTTACATTTTAAACATGTTAGAATAACTATGTTTCTCTGTAATTTATTTCTCATATTATAAGGTTAACTGTATTGGCTAGTGGTATTTTATTTAAATGAAGCTACAAAAATCTACTGTTGTATGAGTCTTATGGACGATGGCTGACCACAAAGAACTCCTTGATGAGGAGTGTTATGATGATGTCGTGTCCCGAACGCTTAATCTTGAGAAAATACAAACCGATACTCTCGTTCTCTACTTCTTGTGTCTTTACAAGTTCTTAGTTATGTGATATGGACTAGAAGATTTTAGCTGTAATAGGATTGGAGAAGCTTAGTGTTTTTTAATAAATAGAGAAGAAAATAACAAGCAAATGTTATATTATAATAAAAATGTTATGTAATAATAAAAAGGCCGAAGTGAAAAGGCTTTTAAAGTAAATATTATTTGTTCATTCGAGTAGGAAATTTTAAATTTAGCTTGGGAATATCTTTTCCAGATATACCACAGCTATGGAGCAGTTTTCATAATTAATTTACTTATACAACATTTTCCCATTGCTGCCTTGATTTACCTGACTTGATTTGCAATCGGGCATGTTGTATTTATGATTGTAATACAGGGCAAAGATTTTATTTATATTGTTTTAACTCATGTTTAATCGGCATAAAATAACACTATACCTTTTTCATACTAAACTTTTTCTTAGTTTTATTATGTTCTTAAAAAAACGCCTTTATAAATAAAAATGCAGGTTTCGAGTAGGCATATCAATAAAGCTTTAAGTAGAAGTAGGATGATTTACAGGAGGTAAAAAAAGAAAGTATTTAAAGAAGGTGAAAACATGCCATTATGAGAATTTATTTTATTGGATTACTAAATAAGCCATTCAATAACAAATTTATCCTTTTGAGTTTTTGAAAAATTCATAATAATGCAGAAAATACAATTCATCATCGTATTGCAGTTTGACACACTGAAACAGAATTAGTTAACATAGCTTTTAACAAGTAGTGTTTGCCGTAAAAAGTGAGAAATAACCCGAGGTCATTACGAGTAAACAACAATTTCTCGGAGCAAAACAAGATCCATCAATCTTGAAAGTTGTTAGCTTCCAGAACAACGTCATTGTATAACAACGTTTTCTCTGGCTAAAACTCTTCGTATAACATATAATTGGGTATGGGGAACGGCTTAGATGTTTTATATACGGTAACATATTATATCAAGTTGATATTTTAAAATAGTGAAGTTTACATTTTACTTAAATATTTTGCTTGCCATTGCTATTTTTAAACTACAATTATTTTACATTTACAGTGATATACATAAAAGAAAATTGAGAACAGTATTGAAATATGCAAGCAAAAGTACGAAGTTTATGTTACTGTTACGTTATAGGGCTCTTTAAGTTCAAGCCTCCATAGAGGGTGAGTTGACGGTTTTATTAATAATGTGCAGCTCCTGGAGCTCTGCTGACACTAATTCCTTCTACTGACATTTATATTGAACTGTCTACGTAGTTGGCATATTTTCAGTATTTAGTAATATGAATCACGGCGCAGACCATAACACTTAAAGGAGCATTGTTTTTGACGTGACAACGTCTTAAATTAGGTTGCGGCTCGGAGTCACTCATGAAAAAGTGTAACGCCCGGTAACGTTACGATGCCCGTCCAGTGCGTCCGCCGCACGGGATCCGCACGGGATAAAGCAGATAACTGTGGGTCCGCCGCACGGGATAAAGCAGATAACTATGTTTATTCGTGAAAATGTGGAGTGCTTAGATTCGTCATTTACAACAACTACAACAATAAAGGTAAATAATTGTACACTGATATTTCATTATCGTAAACTATGATTGATTGATTAATTGTTAGATTGACACAAAAGTTGAGAAACTCAGTTTATAGGTTATGTCATACTATTGACAAATGTTGATAGTGTTAAGTAAATTATTAGTTTAAATCACTCTGCAATCAATCGTAATTCAGTCGATTGAGAAGAAACAGCGCGTATTGCTAGTCAAACATTTAAAATAACAAATTATAACCTCTAACCAGTCATAACAGTGCGACCAAACAAACGAACTAATCCGACCAATCACCACGCGCGGAGTTAGAATTTAACTGTGTTTAGCAAGAATTTCAAATTCCAATTTTAGTAAACGTTTTATTCAACTTTACCATTTACAATAACAAATTTTAATTAATTTCAAATTATGTACAATGTTTTAGTGAACAAAATATATTTCTATAGTTAAAATTTGTGCAATTCTTATTTTCATTCAATTCCTTGTTCCTATTGTGCAATTTAATAATATTCATATCAATAAATATTCTACCGAGAAAAAGACGTTGTCACGTAAAATCTTCGCCCGTAAAACCGACTTTACAGGCAACCATAATTTTTTTATAAATGGAAACTGTTCTGTATTCAATTTGTAATGAAAGCGAACAAGGAACATAACTCCCAATGGAAATACAGCATTTATGTAAGAGTGTAGTTTTTTTCATATCCAACAAACTAAACATGTTTCATGTTTATAATTTCAAATACATAAAAGATCTATAAATAATATCAAACACTGCATATTATGGTTGTATCCCTTGGTATCCGTTTAAAATGTTTACCAACTTGGTTACTGTTCAATTATTTATAAATCAGTTTATACACAAAAATTTTTAAAAATGGAATTATATACATTGTAAAATAATGATTTCATAGAGATAATAAGAAAAAATAGATGAATTGGTTCAAATGATTGATATAGACAACGATCAGTTCTATTTACCCTGCAACTAATTTAACCAACAAGTACATTAATGCAGTACATTAGTTACTGACCAAAACCCTTAATGGAGTAATGCCGATAGCATCTGGATCTATAATATGTGAAGTTCAGAAACAGATCACGTTTATTTTTATGTAATAAAACGTTGAAAATCCAGTCCACACTATTGCCAAGCGTGGGAAGATCCGCGTTCGCCACACAGCGGAAAACGCCCTGGCTCGTAGAGCGGTTCGCAATGGACCCATATTGATCATTTTCTATGTTAATGTGGAACGGAACTCAAACGAAACTTTAACCCTCCAAGTTAACCCATCAAAATGTATCGTTCATATAAAATGTCGCAATGGAAGACATAAATCTGCTTTTGTAATCAGTTCAGGGGAGAGACACTGCTAGAGTCTATTCCTCTTAGCGGTTACCCAAGTAAATCTCACGGTGGCTAGAGATATATTCATAGGCTCCCCGGTTAACATATAAAACGAATCGTATTTGGAAAATCCCTCTGGGCCAAGCCTTATTAATCACTAAATTCTGAAAATCACATCTTGGTATCTAAAGTTGAATTAAAACAAACTAATATTATAATTAGAAAACATGTTAAATAAAATCGACTGTTCTTTGTAAATATTGTTTTAACACAGCTCAAACACCTGTAATTATATAAATTTAACCATAATTTTAAATTTGGTTACATGACACATTGTAAACCAGGTAGAAAAAACTCTTCTTGTTTCAACCTTATCACTGTAATCTGTGTTAAGCATATAGTATGAAAATATATATTTGATAAACCTCAAAGTTTTAGTAAATATTTGTGTTTTACTGTACATTTTAGCCAACATTAAGAAGAGTTTGGTTAGTACTGTGATACAGATATCAAATAAAAAGTTATATATATATTTTACTATTCGGGGAAAAAGGACGCATTACTACCATAATATAGGACGTGTCATTACAATACTAAGGCACTCATTAAATCTTAGTGTATAAAGAATACACAGATTTATTCAATTATTAAAACACACACACACACACATCAGTATAAAACTAATGATAAAAAACAATTATTGTATATATATATATATATTTTTTATTGTATATATATATATATACATATTTTTATTGTGTGTATATATATATATATATATGTATACAATAAAAAAAACTTTCTTATATTTAGTGATATCACAAACCTTTGTGTCCGACTCTAAAATACTAAATAGATGTCAGCGAAAGAAATCCGTGTAATAGATTTGGAACGCCACAAGATGCTGGAAGTTGTAAATTGAAAGCGAATGTAGAGTGAATATAGAGATCTCTTACAGCGAATAGAATTTCATCAGGGATCCCTCGAGCATTGGAGTTTCATGATGTGAAATACCTGTTGTTTTCCGATGATATATTACACGATAATCTTTACTATCTTTAACACACTAAAATGACCACACAAATATGTATTTATTCAAATGGCTCGTTACATTTTAAACATGTTAGAATAACTATGTTTCTCTGTAATTTATTTCTCATATTATAAGGTTAACTGTATTGGCTAGTGGTATTTTATTTAAATGAAGCTACAAAAATCTACTGTTGTATGAGTCTTATGGACGATGGCTGACCACAAAGAACTCCTTGATGAGGAGTGTTATGATGATGTCGTGTCCCGAACGCTTAATCTTGAGAAAATACAAACCGATACTCTCGTTCTCTACTTCTTGTGTCTTTACAAGTTCTTAGTTATGTGATATGGACTAGAAGATTTTAGCTGTAATAGGATTGGAGAAGCTTAGTGTTTTTTAATAAATAGAGAAGAAAATAACAAGCAAATGTTATATTATAATAAAAATGTTATGTAATAATAAAAAGGCCGAAGTGAAAAGGCTTTTAAAGTAAAATATTATTTGTTCATTCGAGTAGGAAATTTTAAATTTAGCTTGGGAATATCTTTTCCAGATATACCACAGCTATGGAGCAGTTTTCATAATTAATTTACTTATACAACATTTTCCCATTGCTGCCTTGATTTACCTGACTTGATTTGCAATCGGGCATGTTGTATTTATGATTGTAATACAGGGCAAAGATTTTATTTATATTGTTTTAACTCATGTTTAATCGGCATAAAATAACACTATACCTTTTTCATACTAAACTTTTTCTTAGTTTTATTATGTTCTTAAAAAAACGCCTTTATAAATAAAAATTGCAGGTTTCGAGTAGGCATATCAATAAAGCTTTAAGTAGAAGTAGGATGATTTACAGGAGGTAAAAAAGAAAGTATTTAAAGAAGGTGAAAACATGCCATTATGAGAATTTATTTTATTGGATTACTAAATAAGCCATTCAATAACAAATTTATCCTTTTGAGTTTTTGAAAAATTCATAATAATGCAGAAAATACAATTCATCATCGTATTGCAGTTTGACACACTGAAACAGAATTAGTTAACATAGCTTTTAACAAGTAGTGTTTGCCGTAAAAAGTGAGAAATAACCCGAGGTCATTACGAGTAAACAACAATTTCTCGGAGCAAAACAAGATCCATCAATCTTGAAAGTTGTTAGCTTCCAGAACAACGTCATTGTATAACAACGTTTTCTCTGGCTAAAACTCTTCGTATAACATATAATTGGGTATGGGAACGGCTTAGATGTTTTATATACGGTAACATATTATATCAAGTTGATATTTTAAAATAGTGAAGTTTACATTTTACTTAAATATTTTGCTTGCCATTGCTATTTTTAAACTACAATTATTTTACATTTACAGTGATATACATAAAAGAAAATTGAGAACAGTATTGAAATATGCAAGCAAAAGTACGAAGTTTATGTTACTGTTACGTTATAGGGCTCTTTAAGTTCAAGCCTCCATAGAGGGTGAGTTGACGGTTTTATTAATAATGTGCAGCTCCTGGAGCTCTGCTGACACTAATTCCTTCTACTGACATTTATATTGAACTGTCTACGTAGTTGGCATATTTTCAGTATTTAGTAATATGAATCACGGCGCAGACCATAACACTTAAAGGAGCATTGTTTTGACGTGACAACGTCTTAAATTAGGTTGCGGCTCGGAGTCACTCATGAAAAAAGTGTAACGCCCGGTAACGTTACGATGCCCGTCCAGTGCGTCCGCCGCACGGGATCCGCACGGGATAAAGCAGATAACTGTGGGTCCGCCGCACGGGATAAAGCAGATAACTATGTTTATTCGTGAAAATGTGGAGTGCTTAGATTCGTCATTTACAACAACTACAACAATAAAGGTAAATAATTGTACACTGATATTTCATTATCGTAAACTATGATTGATTGATTAATTGTTAGATTGACACAAAAGTTGAGAAACTCAGTTTATAGGTTATGTCATACTATTGACAAATGTTGATAGTGTTAAGTAAATTATTAGTTTAAATCACTCTGCAATCAATCGTAATTCAGTCGATTGAGAAGAAACAGCGCGTATTGCTAGTCAAACATTTAAAATAACAAATTATAACCTCTAACCAGTCATAACAGTGCGACCAAACAAACGAACTAATCCGACCAATCACCACGCGCGGAGTTAGAATTTAACTGTGTTTAGCAAGAATTTCAAATTCCAATTTTAGTAAACGTTTTATTCAACTTTACCATTTACAATAACAAATTTTAATTAATTTCAAATTATGTACAATGTTTTAGTGAACAAAATATATTTCTATAGTTAAAATTTGTGCAATTCTTATTTTCATTCAATTCCTTGTTCCTATTGTGCAATTTAATAATATTCATATCAATAAATATTCTACCGAGAAAAAGACGTTGTCACGTAAAATCTTCGCCCGTAAAACCGACTTTACAGGCAACCATAATTTTTTTATAAATGGAAACTGTTCTGTATTCAATTTGTAATGAAAGCGAACAAGGAACATAACTCCCAATGGAAATACAGCATTTATGTAAGAGTGTAGTTTTTTTTCATATCCAACAAACTAAACATGTTTCATGTTTATAATTTCAAATACATAAAAGATCTATAAATAATATCAAACACTGCATATTATGGTTGTATCCCTTGGTATCCGTTTAAAATGTTTACCAACTTGGTTACTGTTCAATTATTTATAAATCAGTTTATACACAAAAATTTTTAAAAATGGAATTATATACATTGTAAAATAATGATTTCATAGAGATAATAAGAAAAAATAGATGAATTGGTTCAAATGATTGATATAGACAACGATCAGTTCTATTTACCCTGCAACTAATTTAACCAACAAGTACATTAATGCAGTACATTAGTTACTGACCAAAACCCTTAATGGAGTAATGCCGATAGCATCTGGATCTATAATATGTGAAGTTCAGAAACAGATCACGTTTATTTTTATGTAATAAAACGTTGAAAATCCAGTCCACACTATTGCCAAGCGTGGGAAGATCCGCGTTCGCCACACAGCGGAAAACGCCCTGGCTCGTAGAGCGGTTCGCAATGGACCCATATTGATCATTTTCTATGTTAATGTGGAACGGAACTCAAACGAAACTTTAACCCTCCAAGTTAACCCATCAAAATGTATCGTTCATATAAAATGTCGCAATGGAAGACATAAATCTGCTTTTGTAATCAGTTCAGGGGAGAGACACTGCTAGAGTCTATTCCTCTTAGCGGTTACCCAAGTAAATCTCACGGTGGCTAGAGATATATTCATAGGCTCCCCGGTTAACATATAAAACGAATCGTATTTGGAAAATCCCTCTGGGCCAAGCCTTATTAATCACTAAATTCTGAAAATCACATCTTGGTATCTAAAGTTGAATTAAAACAAACTAATATTATAATTAGAAAACATGTTAAATAAAATCGACTGTTCTTTGTAAATATTGTTTTAACACAGCTCAAACACCTGTAATTATATAAATTTAACCATAATTTTAAATTTGGTTACATGACACATTGTAAACCAGGTAGAAAAAAAAACTCTTCTTGTTTCAACCTTATCACTGTAATCTGTGTTAAGCATATAGTATGAAAATATATATTTGATAAACCTCAAAGTTTTAGTAAATATTTGTGTTTTACTGTACATTTTAGCCAACATTAAGAAGAGTTTGGTTAGTACTGTGATACAGATATCAAATAAAAAGTTATATATATATTTTACTATTCGGGGAAAAAGGACGCATTACTACCATAATATAGGACGTGTCATTACAATACTAAGGCACTCATTAAATCTTAGTGTATAAAGAATACACAGATTTATTCAATTATTAAAAACACACACACACACACATCAGTATAAACTAATGATAAAAAACAATTATTGTATATATATATATATATATATTATTTTTTATTGTATATATATATATATACATATTTTTTATTGTGTGTATATATATATATATGTATACAATAAAAAAACTTTCTTATATTTAGTGATATCACAAACCTTTGTGTCCGACTCTAAAATACTAAATAGATGTCAGCGAAAGAAATCCGTGTAATAGATTTGGAACGCCACAAGATGCTGGAAGTTGTAAATTGAAAGCGAATGTAGAGTGAATATAGAGATCTCTTACAGCGAATAGAATTTCATCAGGGATCCCTCGAGCATTGGAGTTTCATGATGTGAAATACCTGTTGTTTTCCGATGATATATTACACGATAATCTTTACTATCTTTAACACACTAAAATTACCACACAAATATGTATTTATTCAAATGGCTCGTTACATTTTAAACATGTTAGAATAACTATGTTTCTCTGTAATTTATTTCTCATATTATAAGGTTAACTGTATTGGCTAGTGGTATTTTATTTAAATGAAGCTACAAAAATCTACTGTTGTATGAGTCTTATGGACGATGGCTGACCACAAAGAACTCCTTGATGAGGAGTGTTATGATGATGTCGTGTCCCGAACGCTTAATCTTGAGAAAATACAAACCGATACTCTCGTTCTCTACTTCTTGTGTCTTTACAAGTTCTTAGTTATGTGATATGGACTAGAAGATTTTAGCTGTAATAGGATTGGAGAAGCTTAGTGTTTTTTAATAAATAGAGAAGAAAATAACAAGCAAATGTTATATTATAATAAAAATGTTATGTAATAATAAAAAGGCCGAAGTGAAAAGGCTTTTAAAGTAAAATATTATTTGTTCATTCGAGTAGGAAATTTTAAATTTAGCTTGGGAATATCTTTTCCAGATATACCACAGCTATGGAGCAGTTTTCATAATTAATTTACTTATACAACATTTTCCCATTGCTGCCTTGATTTACCTGACTTGATTTGCAATCGGGCATGTTGTATTTATGATTGTAATACAGGGCAAAGATTTTATTTATATTGTTTTAACTCATGTTTAATCGGCATAAAATAACACTATACCTTTTTCATACTAAACTTTTTCTTAGTTTTATTATGTTCTTAAAAAAACGCCTTTATAAATAAAAATGCAGGTTTCGAGTAGGCATATCAATAAAGCTTTAAGTAGAAGTAGGATGATTTACAGGAGGTAAAAAAGAAAGTATTTAAAGAAGGTGAAAACATGCCATTATGAGAATTTATTTTATTGGATTACTAAATAAGCCATTCAATAACAAATTTATCCTTTTGAGTTTTTGAAAAGTTCATAATAATGCAGAAAATACAATTCATCATCGTATTGCAGTTTGACACACTGAAACAGAATTAGTTAACATAGCTTTTAACAAGTAGTGTTTGCCGTAAAAAGTGAGAAATAACCCGAGGTCATTACGAGTAAACAACAATTTCTCGGAGCAAAACAAGATCCATCAATCTTGAAAGTTGTTAGCTTCCAGAACAACGTCATTGTATAACAACGTTTTCTCTGGCTAAAACTCTTCGTATAACATATAATTGGGTATGGGAACGGCTTAGATGTTTTATATACGGTAACATATTATATCAAGTTGATATTTTAAAATAGTGAAGTTTACATTTTACTTAAATATTTTGCTTGCCATTGCTATTTTTAAACTACAATTATTTTACATTTACAGTGATATACATAAAAGAAAATTGAGAACAGTATTGAAATATGCAAGCAAAAGTACGAAGTTTATGTTACTGTTACGTTATAGGGCTCTTTAAGTTCAAGCCTCCATAGAGGGTGAGTTGACGGTTTTATTAATAATGTGCAGCTCCTGGAGCTCTGCTGACACTAATTCCTTCTACTGACATTTATATTGAACTGTCTACGTAGTTGGCATATTTTCAGTATTTAGTAATATGAATCACGGCGCAGACCATAACACTTAAAGGAGCATTGTTTTGACGTGACAACGTCTTAAATTAGGTTGCGGCTCGGAGTCACTCATGAAAAAGTGTAACGCCCGGTAACGTTACGATGCCCGTCCAGTGCGTCCGCCGCACGGGATCCGCACGGGATAAAGCAGATAACTGTGGGTCCGCCGCACGGGATAAAGCAGATAACTATGTTTATTCGTGAAAATGTGGAGTGCTTAGATTCGTCATTTACAACAACTACAACAATAAAGGTAAATAATTGTACACTGATATTTCATTATCGTAAACTATGATTGATTGATTAATTGTTAGATTGACACAAAAGTTGAGAAACTCAGTTTATAGGTTATGTCATACTATTGACAAATGTTGATAGTGTTAAGTAAATTATTAGTTTAAATCACTCTGCAATCAATCGTAATTCAGTCGATTGAGAAGAAACAGCGCGTATTGCTAGTCAAACATTTAAAATAACAAATTATAACCTCTAACCAGTCATAACAGTGCGACCAAACAAACGAACTAATCCGACCAATCACCACGCGCGGAGTTAGAATTTAACTGTGTTTAGCAAGAATTTCAAATTCCAATTTTAGTAAACGTTTTATTCAACTTTACCATTTACAATAACAAATTTTAATTAATTTCAAATTATGTACAATGTTTTAGTGAACAAAATATATTTCTATAGTTAAAATTTGTGCAATTCTTATTTTCATTCAATTCCTTGTTCCTATTGTGCAATTTAATAATATTCATATCAATAAATATTCTACCGAGAAAAAGACGTTGTCACGTAAAATCTTCGCCCGTAAAACCGACTTTACAGGCAACCATAATTTTTTTATAAATGGAAACTGTTCTGTATTCAATTTGTAATGAAAGCGAACAAGGAACATAACTCCCAATGGAAATACAGCATTTATGTAAGAGTGTAGTTTTTTTCATATCCAACAAACTAAACATGTTTCATGTTTATAATTTCAAATACATAAAAGATCTATAAATAATATCAAACACTGCATATTATGGTTGTATCCCTTGGTATCCGTTTAAAATGTTTACCAACTTGGTTACTGTTCAATTATTTATAAATCAGTTTATACACAAAAATTTTTAAAAATGGAATTATATACATTGTAAAATAATGATTTCATAGAGATAATAAGAAAAAATAGATGAATTGGTTCAAATGATTGATATAGACAACGATCAGTTCTATTTACCCTGCAACTAATTTAACCAACAAGTACATTAATGCAGTACATTAGTTACTGACCAAAACCCTTAATGGAGTAATGCCGATAGCATCTGGATCTATAATATGTGAAGTTCAGAAACAGATCACGTTTATTTTTATGTAATAAAACGTTGAAAATCCAGTCCACACTATTTCCAAGCGTGGGAAGATCCGCGTTCGCCACACAGCGGAAAACGCCCTGGCTCGTAGAGCGGTTCGCAATGGACCCATATTGATCATTTTCTATGTTAATGTGGAACGGAACTCAAACGAAACTTTAACCCTCCAAGTTAACCCATCAAAATGTATCGTTCATATAAAATGTCGCAATGGAAGACATAAATCTGCTTTTGTAATCAGTTCAGGGGAGAGACACTGCTAGAGTCTATTCCTCTTAGCGGTTACCCAAGTAAATCTCACGGTGGCTAGCTTTAAATGTATCCACGTTTTAATGCTGTACTACAAAATGTATTTGCACATACTATACACACAACGAGAAAAAACAAAAATTCATTTGAATCAATCTTCCAGGAGGAGTAGTTAATGCATAATATTCTGTGTATCTCATTCAAGTATCCGGCTCTTTAGATAGGGTACAACCCATCAATGGTCATTAGTCTGCAACTTTTCAACTTAGAATAAATCTAAATTGTGCATACTTCCGCATTTGACTTAAAAGTTTTAACTGATCTTCACAATGAAAAAGTAATTTCAAAAACTTAATATGGAAATGGGTTTAAATATTTTTGATCACATTTAAAGACTAACATAAGTCTAATATGAGATTCTAGAAGTCTGTGGAAGCAGTGGATACTATAAAATGTTTTACACATTCGTTCTTTAATTATTTTTCCACGATTTATATAATAATTTAAAGTCCTTGTCCGTTTCCTTCTTGTATAGTCTGTACCACGCAGCTTTACCTGTATTGTCCTCACCAGATATAGTTTGCTCGATTAAACCATGCGTTCTCCTGAGGAGCAACTTTGCTCTGCTATATTTGGGCAGTAACGACCAAGCTCAGTATCAGGCCGCCTAATGATACCAGGTGGGGCGTTCTGTCACAATTAATCACTTATATTTTACAAAATTACACCAAAATGTAATACCATATTTTCAGAAAATAGCAGGATTCAACTACATCCTCTTCGTAAAGCTTTTAATATGAAAGACTCACATGGAGAAACAAATTTAGAATATTTTTGTTGAATTTGCGCTTTAATATTTCCATTTTCATTGCGTTTATTGCTATTCTGTAAACTCAATGCCATCGTGTAGTATGGTGAGACCCAATGCTTCCGCTCTTTCTGTAAATACTTACATTACAAGCATAGCAGTCGTGAGCGTCTGCTTATATATCTTGATTCAGGTGTCGAAGAGCTTAACATAAACCTGACCTTTAGTTACGGATTAAGCGTAATGCTCTTAGGCTATTCACGTGGTAAGATTGGTACCCCTGAGCCAAAGTCACCGTCAATAATCCTACAATACCATTGAGCAAACAACTTAACCACTAATTTCTAACTACAGTAACGTTCAAAGTTACAAAGGCAACAACTCAATTACACTTTGTAGGCGACAATTTGACTGTGTTTACCAGAATCTGCACCACAGTTCACTTGAAATGTTATAAAATGCTATAACAATATGTCAATATACTTTAAGCTTTATAGTTTTTTAGACTTTTACAATATGTCTTTTAATTTTAGCAACTTTTATAAATTGGATATGTAGCCTACTTTTAAATTTTCTTAACTTGTTCTGTAAATATATTTTATATTAAAACTAAACATCTAGATACAATAGGCACTACAGTACATTTTAAAATTCAAGCAGGCATTTCTTTACCTCGTGTTAACGACAAAATGGTTTTTGTCCGAATCGTTTTAAATCGTTCCTTTTCAGGTTTGATTATGCTGTTCATACATAATAAGTTACCTTGAGCTGCCGGGCATTTGCAACTGAAAAATTTGGCACTTAGATCTGAATGTACTTTAACTGGGTTGGTTCATAGATCATAATTACGAGTATAACTCAAAAATAGTGTTTAGCCCTATAATTATTTTAAGTACATATAAATGTATACAATTTAAAAAAATAACATACCATAAACTAAATATACCAATTTATATAGGAAAATTACTATAAATAAATATGTTGACTATACCTTATGAAACAACAGCAATACCTCTTTAGTAAATAAATAAGGTCAACACAATTAATACTGAAAAACGACTATGAATTTAGTATGTATTTTGACAATAATAAATAACTATAACTATATTTAGTATTTTGCAAAGAGATATCAAGAAGCTATGATCGATTTTACAATCCTCCCCCAATCGACCATCAAACAAAAGTTTTAAAAATTATCTACATTTTTTACTTCTTAAAACCAAGACTCTTATGAGTATGTTACTGAATATTATGGGACACACTTTTTAAGCACATTAAGCCATATATTATATTTTAAAACGTACAAGCAAGAACGAGGTGTGTATGTTCCAAAACTGTGTTGATTGATACATTTGAATCACAACATCTATTGTAAGTCTAGAGAGGATGGGTTTCCTTCATTATCACAGTCCAATCAGGCAAACGTCCGTTTGATTGCGTAACTCCAATGTAGGGTACCTGGTACCCGTTTGCAAGCTCAACAAAAACAGCTGGTTAACACAAACAGTTCTTGCCAAGTCTAAACTTTTATACTTGATGAAATTATTTTTAGTTAGTTCAAAACAAATTTTTATTGCCGTTTATTGTATCACAACACGGGAAAACTGAATTTAATATCCCCATTACTGTCAATTAGTGCACTAATAATTCGCATATTGCTTGCCCAGGAGATAACGTAGGCTTTTAACCAAAAAATATATATTTAAAATGCATATGAAAAATACATATAATACAATACTAATACAGGAAATACATGAACTGAAAGCATTATTTATATAATTATAATTTAATGAGATAAAATTTGTTAGATCTACACATATTTTAGGATTGAAACCTGAACACCTATCGTTGTAATATTGAATATTTTCCTGTGTTTGCATATTCTTTAGATAAATTCCTAGTCTTAAGGACATCTATATATTGTAATAAGCCCGATTTATGTGAAATATCAATATAGTAATAAAAAAATACCCTTCATGCTACAAAATAAAAATAACAATAGTAACTAACAAATTGAAAAGTAAACTAAAGGCAGTGTTATTTGATATGATTCTTCTCAAAATTTATCGGCAAAATTGTTTGCCAGTGAACATGTTTCGCTCTCGCCGAAGATATTTACTCTAAGTAAATAGTTATCTTAATGTACTATTCTAGAGAGTAGTAATTATTAAGTGAACACAAGTTTTTCTTTTGTTTAATCTTCAATAAAATGTAATTCAATGCTTTTCTAAACCTAGTATATATTATTGAAACTCCAATTATCTAGCATCAGTCAATTTCAGAAACTTGACTTCTCTGCTAATTACTTAGATTTCTTAACGAAAGTGTAAGTTCTGTTCTTCCTACTAAATGTGTTAATTTTCCCAAAAGGAATTTAAAAAGTTAATAAGAGCTGACGTTTTGACGGAGTAGATGCAGGATTTTTGGGTTCTAGGAAAGCACTGCAGAATTTGAAGCGGGTTTGAACCGAGAGAAATAAAGTTGAATTTTAATTTAACTGAGAAATGTTCTTTGTTTATCCATTAAGTGTTTGCTATCTTACGTTAAAAGGCATCATATTATAAATTTAATATTATTCAGAATTACATGTTTTAATCGTCAGATTGTAATATATTTTATTCAGGAATTGTGCATTCCTTTGAGTGATGGTACAATTTACTTAGTTTTACTCATGTCTCATCCTATTATGTTTTAGTACGTCCTGAAGTTTTTAATTGTGTATTATACGGTGAACCCTTGTAAAAAATTTAGTTTTCATTCTTTAGTATAGTTTCAATTAGTTGGTAACAAAAGTTTGCCATTCCTTTTTGTATTTGCTGCTAATATGACTAGGCCCTACATTAACTGAAATTTATATAAAAGCAATTTTCAACGCAAATACTGTTAAAATGATGTTGGAGTTTCCTTATAAAATTTAGATTTCTAACGTATTCCTGAGTATTTGTGCAAAATACTTCAATAAAACATCACAAATCGTCAACAAGATTTTATATCTATAAGATATTAGTGCACATAAGAGAAAAGAATTATTAAATTACGAAAAATTTTATGTCAGTCGATGAAAAAATACTATAGCAAACTAAATGTTCGAATGTCCGTCTTAATAAAAATTGTGATATATTTTTCGAGTTATTATCAAAATTTGTAATTTATTATATGTGAAAGATCAACATTATCGCCAATTAATTATTGAAACCACTCTTATGTTTACAATCTTATATTGCAGGCACTGAAACTAAAGTACTCACCATATTCTAGTTAAAAGTTTATTTGTCTAGCCTAGAACACTTCATGTAAAACTGTTTTCTGACAAGAGCTATGTCTCTTTTAATCCACTCTTTATAAGATGTTTCCAATTTATTTCAGTGTACTTTGTCAAAGTGACTAAAACAGATTATCAATATTGCTGTTACGGTGAAAATGTAAAAGCCTGTACCTGAACAAAGGACAATGGAATATATCAGCCCACGGAGCAAAAGTACTCCCCTGGATTAATTTAAAATCCTTTGTGAGCAGTTATGTTAATAGATCTGTTTAAAACGGATGTTTACAACACATAGTTTTTTCAACACAGGAACAATTGAACGTTTTAAAAATTTGCTTGTTGGATATTTAGTTTCATTAAAAATGTCCGATAACTTAGATATTTTTAAGAATATCAAAATATCTCTCACGTGATGTTTAAAAATGTCGACAACCTATATTTATTTTAATAGTAGGAGTAATATATTTTACTGGAAAGGCTTAAAATTAACGCCGCTTCAGCATCTCTTCGTTGGCCAAGAATCTAGCGAGAATTTTACCAAACAGATGAAGAAAGACAACTGCTACAGTAAAAGTTTCACAACATTCCTACACGTTATCGCTAAGTCCGAAATATTTGATTGGTATATGTATGTTTCATTACAAATGTATATGGATTAAACATATGACCTAATTCATGATAGAGAGTAAGATGAGCTACTTGCTGAGTTACAGAACAGGCAGGTATTATATGCCTAAGTAAGCCTGCGTAAGGAGAAAAGACTTGGTGGATCGTATCCATAACTTTTGACCTCCAGTAAAATCCAGCCGTAACCACTCTTACTGTCTGTACAATAGAAACTTTTCAATCACAAATTATAGTACGACATAGTGTTCACTTTTTGTATTAATTGTTGTTTCTTTTACACGCCTGATATTAACTGTTACCCTACAAGAAGTTAATTTTAGTGTTGATATTAGCTATACACATTATGCATATTTTAGTATTAGTTATAGAGATATGAAATATTTTTACAGTTAGTAAGGAATTACATTAATCTTATTTTATAGTTTTCAACATGAATTGTATAATAATAAATTCAGTAAATACTTTATACTCAATAAAACTGCTATGTATTGTAACATAAGCACAGCACTAGAAGATAGAATTAATTTTGTGTAGACCAGGGAAGAATTGAGTAATAAATGTAGGTTCTTTTGAATAATCATATGAATTGTTTTGACATTTCGGTTTATTAATTTGATTTTTATCAATTTTTTCGGGATAATCCAAATCTTTGAAGGTTTTACTCAATTTTTGAATGTAGTTTAAGAAATCAGATTGGCTGCTGCATAGTTTCTTTGCTCTTACTGACAAACTTTTTGGAATGGATTTTTTGACGTATATATATATATATATTATATATATATATATATATATATATATATATATATATATATATATATTATATAATTCAAGTGAATCAGAAATCATTATACAAGTACAAAGCCGTATACAATTTTATAAAATTGCTTGGGCAGTAGCAGGTAGCTGCTAGTTTAATAATATAAGCGATAAAAAATAATCCTATGCAAATGATGAAAAAAGATCGCGAGTTATACGGTAACGTGTTTGCTCCATGAAGGTCTCTATGAAGTAATATATACGAGACAAATATGAAGGCAAGTGACTAAAAGAGCCATGTATCCTATGGTAATTTGGTACAGATATAGTCTAAAATTACGAAAAAAACACTATATTTATGTAGATCGTGGTATATCAACGTATGTGTACGCGTAACAAGCTTCGCTATGGAAAGATGTAGGCATTCCTAAGAGGAGTATGTACTGAACTCGAGACTGTCTACTTATAAATGTAACGTAATGGAAATTGTCTAGTCTAAGGCTCAGTTAGAGCCATTCCGCTAATATTTAAAAAAAAAGTAAAGAATGTCTTATTTTACCAGGCGAAGTTAGGGCTAAGAAGCAATCTCTAACACTTAACCTGGGGACCAACGGCTTAAAGGTGACTTCCGAACCACCACCAATGGCCGGGCAGGCGGGCCGCTTGCAAGGACAGGATCGCTCAGCGGTCACCTGTCCAAGCAGCAGCCACGCTCGGCGTTGCTTGATCTGGTTATCTTGCGATAACCGCCGTACCCACTACACTGCGCCATTGGCCAGTAGGCATATTTAGGCTTCAGTATCGCTAAGCTAAATTCTAAGGTCGGAAATACACTCGAATGATCCCTATATTAATATAGTTCTATTACAAATTTGAAGTCTTTTCAGTTTTTTTTTTTTTTTAATGGGGTTTCTTAGTTGAGATATATTTATTTTGTAAAAATGTATGTACATAGATCAATAGTCTTATTAGAGATCTAAGAATGAACTATTATAACATAAACTTGAAATATGATCAAGTTTGGTCTGTGATGTTCGGTACCTAAAATAACACATAATCAAATGCAAGAAATAACCATATTAAACTTGTTTAAAGATAGAGGATATCGTATTTCATCCGGCGAGGCCCTCTCTGACACAGGCTTGTCGTACCGTACTTGGAAGTACTGATCCATACTAGTTTTGGACTACATTACTGTTTATTAGGTAAGTTATTCGATATATTTAGTTCTTCAAAGGACAGGTCATTTTTTGACCAGAGTCTAAGGGATTAAACCATGCAATTTGTTCTGCATTTTTTTATACGTGTGATTACAATAGTGATTAAAATTCACGCAACATGTGGCTATTACATGTTTGTATACATTTAATGAAATGTGCGTTATTTATCATTATAAATGTCACAACGTGCCACTATCCAATAAAAAAAATTTTAAAAAAGAAAAGTGTCAATGAGGTAAGTAGGTTTTTAATTCACAAAATTATATTAACCGTTATAATTTTTCAATATCTCTAACCCCATGAAAGACATTACTTTTGTGAACATTGTAAGCGTAAAATTAGTTAATTTTCAAATGAAATAATACTAGTATTTTAGTTATCTTTTTTTAATACTTTAAAAGGTATGGACATGTTCGTTTCCAATGGCAGGAAAGCAGACGTGGCCATTAGCGTTGGTGGAGCGCTGAATGTCAATGGGTTACCACAAAGACTGCTAATGGCCCGAACCTCAGAGGAATTGTGAGCGAAACATTCCACTTTACAGAGACCTGCCATTGATGTGAAATACGTATAGACAACGAACTTAGTTTTTTATTTATTCAAATCTAAGCCCAAATTTAAAACATTTGTATATTGACGTCTGGAGCAGGTCCAACCAATTTTGAGTGTCCTTTACCAGACTTCACAGGGTATGTGCGAAATTTCTACTTTAGTTTTTATAGTTTAGGTCATTCTTAAGATGTGCGAAGAAGACACAGTTATACAAAAAAATAAACCTTTACATCCCCTAAGGAGACAAAATAAAAATTTTTACTACCTAATAAGTGCTATTTTTTTATTACGTTCAGTTAAATTCCATAGATGGACATGAGCCATAACAAAACTCATCTTTGCTAAAATCTACAGATGAAATCCTTCTCTGGATATATTGTGGAAAATTATATCTAGTCTATGTGTCCTAAGATGCTCAGTATCTAATTAACCTAACTTTTCTTGTCATGTTATTACCATACTACTTTAATATGTACTTCTGGTTAGTTTAAGCAGATAAATTGTAAAAAAGGTGTATAAATACAATAATACATGATCTTTGACATTAGCCTTATTTCCAAAAACAAAACTACAGCTTCGTTAGTAATTATTGTTATCAATTGACTCTTGGTATTAAAACGTGTTGGATTTTAAGAATCGTATTAATTATTATTTAATATACCACAACTACATACTATGAGAAAAATAGGCGATATTCAGAGTAGTAAAACTTTTCACGTTGGAGTTGTTTTTCTTTTTTAAAGGCTATCCATGTGTTGAAATTTATATGTGCACTTTTGTTACTCCATGAACCGTAAATGAACATTCTTTTATATTTTGGTGCTTTAGTACCGGATCATTACTTATGGCTTATTCAAATAACTTACCTTTTTTGTGATGATTACTGCATCATGTATTACTATTTTATCATTAAGTGGTCCGTAGGTGTAAAGTTCACTGTAGGTTACATATTAGTCACGTTTACACTATTAGTTTAATACGTAGTTAAAATATATTTTATATATTTAGTATTTATACATCCTAGCAATAATTAAAATGTGGAAGTGAGTCTGTTTGTTAAGTAAACTATTCAACCGATTGTACTGAAACTTCACGTGTATATTCATAGGCTCCCCGGTTAACATATAAAACGAATCGTAGTTCGAAAATCCCTCTGGGCTAAGCCTTATTAATCACTAAATTCTGAAAATCACATCTTGGTATCTAAAGTTGAATTAAAACAAACTAATATTATAAATTAGAAAACGTGTTAAATAAAATCGACTGTTCTTTGTAAATATTGTTTTAACACAGCTCAAACGCCTGTTTAGTTGTATAAATTTAACTATAACTTTAAATTTGGTTACATTGTGGCGTTTGCCACTTTATTTTGTTGGCCGTTGGACGGGCCGGGAGCTGTTTCCCTACAGCAGTACAAATTTTGTCGCAACATGAAACATTGTAAGCCAGGTAGTAACAACTCTTCTTGTTTCAACCTTATCTGTAATCTGTGTTAAGCATATAGTATGAAAATATATATTTAATAAACGTCAAAGTTTTAGTAAATATTTGTGTTTTACTGTACATTTTAGCCAACATTAAGAAGAGTTTGGTTAATACTGTGGTACAGATATCAAATAAAAAGTTACAAATTATGCATATTTTTTACTATTCGGGGAAAAAGGACGTATTACTACCATATAGGACGTTTTATTACAATACTAAGGCACTCATTAAATCTTAGTGTATAAAGAATACACAGATTTATTCAATTATTAAAACACACACACAAACACACACACACTCATCAGTATAAAATAATGATAAAAAACTATTATTATATATATATATATATATATATATATATATATATATAATAAAAAACTTTCTTATATTTAGTGATATCACAAACCTTTGTGTCCGACTCTAAAATACTAAATAAATGTCAGCGAAAGAAATCCGTGCAATACATTTGGAACGCCACAAGATGCTGGAAGTTGTAAATTGAAAGCGAATGTAGAGTGAATATAGAGATCTCTTACAGCGAATAGAATTTCATTAGGGATCCCTCGAGTATTGGAGTTTGCAATAACTATGTTTCTCTGTCATTTATTTCTCGTATTATAAGGTTAACTGTATTGGCTAACGGTATTTTATTGAAATGAAGCTACAAAATTCTACTGTTGTATGAGTCTTATGGACGATGGCTGACCACAAAGAACTCCTTGATGAGGAGTGTTATGATGATGTCGTGTCTCGAACGCTGAATCTTGAGAAAATACAAACCGATACTCTCGTTCTCTACTTCTTGTGTCTTTACAAGATCTTAGTTAAGTGATAAGGACTAGAAGATTTTAGCTGTAATAAGTTTGGAAAATCGTAGTGTTTTGTAATAAATAGGGAAGAAAATAACAAGTAAATGTTATGTTACAATAAAAAGGCCGAAGTGAAAAGGCTTTTTAAGTGAAATATTATTTGTTCATTCAAGTGGAAACCTTTAAATTTAGCTTGGGTATATCTTATCCGGATAAGCCGCAGCTATGGAGCAGTATTCATAATTAATTTACTTCTACAACATTTTCCCATTGCTGCCTTGATTTACCTGACTTGATTTGCAATCAGGCATGTTGTATTTATTATTGTAATACAAGGCAAAGATTTTATTTATATTGTTTTAAATCGTGTTTAATCGGCATAAAATAACACTATACTGTTTTCATACTGACACTTTTATTAGTCCTATTATGTTCTTGAAAAACGCCTTTATAATTAAAAATACAGGTATCAAGTAGGCATATCAATAAAAATTTAAGTAGAAGTAGGATGAGTTACAGGAGGTCAAAAATAAAGTATTTAAGGAAGGGGAAAACATGCCGTTATGGTAATTTATTGTATTGGATTACTCAAAAAACCATTCAATAACAAATTTATCCTTTTGAGTTTTTGAAAAATTCATAATAATGCAGAAAATACACTTCATCATCGTATTTGAGATTGATGCACCGGAACAGGATTAGCTAACATAGCTTTTAACAAGTGGTGTTTACCGTAAAAGTGAGAAATAACCCAAGGTCATTACGAGTATACAACAATTTCTCAAAGCAAAACAAGATCCATCAATCTTGAAAGTTGTTAGCTTCCAGAACAACGTCATTGTATAACAACGTTTTCTCTGGCTAAAACTCTTCGTATAACATATACTTGGGTATGGGAACGGCTGAGATGTTTTATATACGGTAACATATTATATCAAGTTGATATTTGAAAATTGTTTAGTTTACATTTAACTTCAATATTTTGCTTGCCATTGCTATGTTTAAACTACAATTATTTTACATTAAAAATGATATAAATAAAATAAAATTGAGAACAGTATTGAAATATGGGAGCAAAACTGCCCCGCTAGGCCAAAAGGCCGTATCTACAAAATATGGCAAACTGAGAAAATGGCCGTTTCACTTTTGCACACTTCCATTGTAAATTTCTCATAATACATTGATCATCTGAATCTTCGGTTATGTTCAAACTAATGTACAGTATGAAACATCTTATTAAAATTAGGTTTTATGCGACAAAAATCATTTTGTTCCTATTTTTTTGAATCAGTTACTGTTTTTGTGCATGATTGTTTACAAAGCCAAAAGACCGTATATACACATACCTTCTTTTTGGCTATGTATTCCACTTTATGGCAATATTTAAAAACCGTATCTGCTGCCTAATCTTTTCTTGGGAGCATAAGCTATATCACTTCAGTCTGACAAAGAATAAATTTTTATCAATTAATTCTAACTACAGTAACCACTATTTATAACCAAATAACTGTAAATTATAATTTTATTTAGAAATTATAATTTTACTAGCAATTCAAAAAACACACATACACTATCTAAATCATTCAATCGGTTTCTCTATAAACTGGGGTAAAAATAATAAACAAAAATGAAATGATATTATAGTTTTTATTTTAAAAATATTACAAAAGTAATAATTATTAGATTGAACATTACTTATGAACTATGTTAAAAACCAATGTTACAAAATTACTATTCCATCAGGTTCAGTTATGAGATCTGAGCAATCACTTGTTGGCATTTCATTCCAAAAATTTCCCTCCTATTGTGAGGCATGAGTGGGACCAACTTCTTTAAAATGTCGGCCTTTTTAGTTTAAGAATACCCCTGGGGCCATTTCTTTTCAGAGGTTGAGGAATCTTTTGTTTTTTTAAGAATTGACTGTTTTAAAAAATTCAAAGAAATATTATCTGAGGAAAATGAAGTTTTATATTTTAAATTCATTTCACCTCTTTCAAAAAGAAACTTGAACCATGTTAGCTAAATATGGCCTCGGATTTGCTTTATTTATTTTACTTGAGGATGAATAATCAAACTCAAGAAAAAAATCATCAAAAATTCATGTCTACAACAGTTACCTTTTTTGAGTTGCTGTTTTGGACAGTTCATGGAAGTCTTTGAAGTCATAGACTTTACCTTTCAACCACCGCAGTTGCTTAGAAACCTGGTGATGAAAGCTGTCGGCAGACATAAATGTGTGGACCGGATTCTAAGTAATTGAAAACTATCTCTGAAGCTGCGATTTCACCACTATTTATGACGACGTAGACCATGAAAGAAAACAATCCCCAGTTTTTATTTTGTGCAGCACAGTTATCCATCCACAAGGTAACCTTTTCAGCATCCCTACTTAAAGTGAGGAACTTGTAGATTGTGCTGCAAATATCTTCTTTTTTTCGCCCTGATATAGCTTCATGCCAAATACATGCAATTGGCTGTATGTCGGATTGCCCGTCACCAACTGGAACAAAAGATTCGTTCAAGACGATGATTCGCCTAGTGAACAAACATTCCTTAAATTCCTCCATCTGAGGAAGCATCAGTACTTTTTGTAAGTCCATTGAATAAATAACAGTTTTTTTTTCAGTGCTATATATCATCTATTTTAGTTTTATCTACAGACTCAATGTACAATTTTCGTGCTTCTTCATATCTCATCTTATGGCTTAAATATTTTTTACATTCATCGCATGACTCATTAGGAATTTTAGAATGATCCAAATTATGCTTCTCAAAAATTTCACACTTTTCACATTCTTCATGTCCGAGTTTCGTAAAGAAATATTTTGTTCCGATAAAACTGAGCGGTACAACTCGTAGGAAAATTTTTTTTTTCTGGGTATGTTAGTATGAAATCATCGTGCATTAGTTTAACGTTTACATCAGTTGGTAAGTACCTCTTGAGTGGAGCATGTTCTCGACGATAATGATGAACACATGGGTTTGAATTTCATGATGTGGTCAACGATGCAAGCTCTGTTAATTTTGTTGTGAGGTTCATGTCTGCCCCTCCGATCAATTTTGGAGTAATGTCGTCAATAGCCTGATTCAAAATATTAAACACAGTTGTGTCATTATTTTTCGAATATCCAAGGGTGGCCAGAAAAAATGTTTTGCAAACATGTTTGATTTCTCCTTCATCGTCTGTAAAGGTATAAAAGAAAGACTTATTTCTTCTAGACTCAACTCCATCAGCAACTGTTCTCCTTGCCACTTTTTTCCTTGTCACACAACTTAAAATAAACATTTTTTCTGTCCTGAGTCATCTAGTGACCAAAACTGTTCATAAATACTTTTTCGCCTCTCTTCTGTAATTTTTTGAATACATTTCATCTTGCATCGGTTTACAATCACAGGCTGGTTTTATGCCGTGCTTTTCTTTTTGTCGTAACTGTTTTGATGAGCGTGTCTCTTTTTTCTTTTTGGTGCAGATCTTTTTCTTGGTTGTCCCCTTCTTGGTAAAACCCTTGTCCTTGGCACTTTCATTCTCTTCATTTTGATTCAGATCTTGTTCATGTGTCATTTCTACTACAACTGTAGTATCTTCTGTTAAATCAAGAGGGAGGGTATTTTCATTCAGATTAATGACCATGGAAAAGTGTTTTCTTCTTCAGTACTAGTTGAGGGATTAGTTGGTGTAATTTCAGTCACAGGAAGGCCTACTTCCAGCAATTCATGATGAGATTCCTCAGCAAAAATGTCTTCCTGTAAAATAACGTTCAAATTATAATATAAGTTAATAGGCTTATATATAATAGGCTATTAAGTATATGGTCAATTATATAGTTTCATCGTTAAATATTTTTTAAATTTTTATCAGTCATTTCAAGAAAATCAATAAATTCTAACCTTTTTACATTAATTTAGCAACGGTTAAACTCTTACCTGACAGTTGGAAACTGAAGAAGAACCTTCAGGTAAGCATTGTGAAACATGGGAAATGTAAACACATCTGGAAAAGGATCGCTGGCAATTTTCAAATGTGTAGACCATATTAAAATACTGTTCAATTACTTAATATTAATTATATTATAACTTGATATCAAAATATATCCACAGTTAAGAAGATAACTTTATACTAAAAAAACTAAAACAGCACACCTCACTCTTTGCTTATATCACAAGAACATAACCTCAATCTACAGCAGTTGTTCCTTGTACAGTCTATTTTCTTGCTTCAAACAGCTGTTTTCTACACAGTATTCTTTATTTCAACTGTTATAAAAAAAACGTAAGTACAACATCACAAAGAGTATACTAAGCCAGAAAAACAGTAACTGGTAAATCCTAAGCCAGACAACCGTAACTGCATTGCAGATACGGGTTTTTGGCTAAGTACTTGTAGATACAGCCTTTTGCTTTAGTATTAGGTTATTTTCACAGTAGATTACGGCTTTTCACTATCATTATATCTCTGAAACTGTAGCAGATACAGCCTTCTGGTTTTGGCTTTTTGGAATCCTCATGGTTTAAAACATTAGAATCAATATTTAACTCAATATGTGAAATTTCTGTAGATACGGCCTTTTGGCTTGGGAGGGCAGAAAAGTACGAAGATAATACTACTCGTACATTATAGGGTTCTTTAAGTTCAAGCCTCCATAGAGTGCGGGTTGACAGTTTTATTAATGATGTGCAACTCCTGGAGCTCTACTGATACTAATTCCTTCTAGTGACATTTATATTGAATTTTCTACGTAGTTTGCGTATTTTCAGTATTTAGTAATATGAATCATGGCGCAGACCATAACACTTAAAGGAGCATTGTTTATATTAATGGAAACTCCTGTTATATATTACATTTGTACTGAAAGCGAACTAGGAACATAACTCACAATGGAAATACAGCATTTATGTAAGAGTGTAGTTTATTTTTCATATTAAACAAACTAAATATGTTTTCTCTAAATAATAACAAACGCTGTTATCTGCAATATGCTTAACCAAAAATATTCCGATATTATCCCTTGGTATCCATTTAAACATTTTACCAACTTGGTAACTTTACAATTATTTATAAATGCGTTAATACTAAAAAGTTTGTAAAAATAGAATTAAAAACATCTTAAAATAATGGTTTAATAGAGATTATAAGGAAAAAAATAGATGTATTGGTTCTAATGATCGACATATACAACGATCAGTTCTATTTGCCCTGCAACTAATTTAACCAACAGGTACATTAATGCATTACATTAGTTACAGACCAAAACCCTTAATGGAGTAATGCCGATAGCATCTGGATCTATAATATGTGAAGTGCAGAAATAGATCACGTTTATTTTTTATCTAATCAACTCCACATTATTGCCAAGCGTGAGAAGATCCGTGTTCGCCTCACAGCGGACAACGCCATGCCTTGGAGAGCGACTCGTAATGGACCCATGTGGACCATTTTCTATATTAATGTGGAAAATATCAAACGAAAATTTAACCCTCTAAGTTATCCCTTCGAAGCTATCATTTATACAAACTGACACACTAAACGGCAGATTTCGTAAAAAGCTGAAGGAAGAAACTCTGCTAGAGTATATTTTATATTAGAGTATACTCCCCTTAACGATCACAGAAGTAAACCTCACGGTGACTAAATTTTAATGTATCTACGTTTTAAGTCTGTATCATAAAGTTTACTTTCACATACTCTATACAAACAATGAGAATAAAACCAAATTCATTTGAATCTGAAAAATTAGAAATATACATAAAAACAACACTTGTTAAGGTGAGAGAAGGGGTCACATCTGTTTTAAGAGCACTATTATAGGAATATGTATATTCTTGAAATTAAATCAATTATTATTACATTATTACAATAACTATGAAGTAATATGCATTTTTATCTTGTGTTGATTAATATCCAAATTTATGTAGTTTATTCAAATTAACGATAACAAATCTATTTCTCTTCAGTGCATATTATCCAAAGGCAACAGTTCATTCATTTATAAATTTATTCATCGAGTACAAGGTAAGCTTCAGACGTTTCAAACAATACACAATAAAATTAAATTTTTTTTAATTAGAGAGATAGGCTATTCAATAATATACCAGAGAAGTGTTTGCTTCACTCTTTTATCGACTCTATACCCAAGGTAATGAATTATAATGGTTCCTTAACGAGTAGCTGCACATTTATTTTCTTTCCAAAGCATCATAACCTTTTCTAGGCAAAAGCTGCGGTTAAAAATATTAATATTGAGGAATCTTCAGTACAATGTTGTAAAATAATTCGCATTACATTTATTTACAAATGGTTCAAATTGGAGCTATTTACATTCCATACATTTTTGGATAAATTAATGTATTACCCTTTAGTTTTACTATTTATATAACTTAATCATTTATGAAAAAGAGTAATGAAGTAAACAAATATCATAGATTATTGCTTTAACTTTAATTTTCGGTATGAATAGCTACCTGCTAGACCCTGTTATAATCTGGAGAATTTTATTTAGTCCAGTCCTTCTTATGCATTCTTTCATCGATTGTTATCCTAGTATGCATACCCATCTACTACCTGTGATTACTTCTGGAATTTGGATTTTAACATTATTTTGTTAAAATGTTTGCCAGAAGCACATCAGTTTTGTTTTCTTTTTAGATTGATTTTATAATCTAGTTTTCAATAGTGTTAGTTTGTAATTTAATAAATATTATGCATCAAACGCCTTATTTTATCAAAATCTTCCAGGAGTGTCGATAATGCTATGCATCATCTTCGGTGTATTCCAAAAGAGTATCCTGCTCTATAGATATAATACAATCCATGAATGGTCATCCTTGGTATTACAGGAATTATACTTATAGAGTAACCCCTAACAGATTGTATAAAACCGAGGCCATATGTTCTCTAATATTGAAACTAAATAAATTGGACAACGTGTGCAGTACTGTTTTTATACTCTCACATAGAGTGAAAAGTGTTTTGTAAATAACTTTAGTGACGATTAGTAATCCATTTTCTAAAAGCAATATGATTTTTTTAATAATTAAGGAAAACGGTGGAAGTAATGCTGCAAATCTTTAACTTAAATAAGCTTCTTATTACAAGATAAGCTTAAATTCTTCAGCTTTTGAAAACTTCAGCATTTGACTTCAAAACTGTAACTGATCTTCACAATGATAAAATCCTCGTAATTTAAAAAAATTAATCTGTCTGTACATAAATTTGGAAATATTAAAAAACTACCTCATATATAATTTGAGAATGTAGATGGCTTTAGAAGCTGTTAAAATGCTATAAAATGTTTTACACATTTGTTTGAGTTCTTTAATTGTTTTTCCACAATTTATGTAGTGATTGTAGGAAAGACCTTACCCTTGCAAGTTTCATTCTTGTATAGTCTGTTTCAAGCAGCTTTACCTGTATTGTCCTCACCAGAATAATTTGCTTCTTTATACATGAGTTTTCCTGTCGGAACGTCTTTGCTCTGCTGTATTTGGTCAGTAACCACCAAGTGCAGTCCCACGCCGCCTAACGATAAAAGGCTGTATTATGTTACATAATGAATACTTATATTTTGAAAATTTAAACTAAAATATAATAAAACAATTACAGAAAAATAACAGGATTCAACTACATCCTCTTTAGAAAGCTGTAAGTATGGAAGGCCTACTTAAATAAACAAGTTTATTATATTGTTTATTGAATTTACGCGTTAAAATTTTCACTTCATTGGGTTTATTGCTGTTCTATAAGCCCTATTCCATCGTTTAGTATGATGAGATTCAATGCTGCCGCTAATTCTTTAACTACTTACATTACAAGCATAGTAGTCATGAGCATCCTGCTTATATCTCTTGAATCAGGTGTCGGAGAGATTAACGTAATCATAACCTTTAGTTAGGGATTAAGGGTAATCCTCTTAGGCTATTCAGGTGGTGAGATTCGTATCCCTGAGCCAAAGTCGCCGTCAACAATCCTGCAGTACCATTGAGCAAACAGTTTAACCACTAATTTCTCAACTACAGTAACGTTCAAAGTTACAAAGGCAACAACTCAATTAAACTTTGTAAGCGACAATTTGACTCGGTTTATCAGAATCTCCACCACGGTTTACTTTAAATGTTATAAAATTCTATAACAACATGTCAATATACTTTTAGCTTTATAGTTGCTTTACTTCCTTAACAACGTAACAATATGTATTTTCATTTTAACAACTGTTATAAACTGAATATGTTGCCTACTTTCAAATGTTCCTAAATTGTGCGGAAAATATAGTTTATATTAAAACCAAACATGTGCAATACATACTAAGTACTACAGTACATTTTAAAATTCAAACAGGCATTTCCTTACCTCATGTTAACAACAAAATGGTTTATGTCTGGAGCGTTGTGAATCGTTTCCTTCAGGTCTGATTATGATCTACGCACAGCACATAAATCGTAAGTTATCTTGAGCTACCGGGCATATACAGCTGACAAATACATTCGACACTTAGATATGAATATACTTTAACTGGATTAATTCATACATCATAATTCCGAGTATAACTCAAAAATAGTGTTTAACCCTATAGTTCTTTTAAGTACATATAATTGTATATAAGTTTGGAAAAAACAAATAA
Organism: Homalodisca vitripennis; assembly: GCF_021130785.1. Classification (NCBI taxonomy): domain Eukaryota; kingdom Metazoa; phylum Arthropoda; class Insecta; order Hemiptera; family Cicadellidae; genus Homalodisca; species Homalodisca vitripennis. The sequence goes on from NW_025776308.1 coordinate 75,567, forward strand.
CATATCTTAAGCTAAATATATCATCATGCATTGCATAAGAAAATTACTATAAATAAATATGTAGGCTATACCTTATGAAACAATTGGAACACCTCATTAGTAAATAAATAAGGGCAACACAATTCATACTGAAAAACGATTATGAATTTAGTCAAATTATGTATTTTGACTTAATAATGAATAACTACAACTATATTTAGTATTTTGCAAAGAGATATCAAAAAGCTACGTTCGATGGAGTATAAACTTACTTATATTTAATATTGAGTTAAATATAAATCAAGGCACCTTAAATTGCGCAGGTATGTATGTTCCAAAACTGCTTTGGTTGTTACATTTTAATCACAACACCTATTGCAAGTCTTGAGAGAATGGATTTCCATCATTATCACAGTCCAATCAGGTAAACTTCCGGTTGATTGCGTAACTCCAATGTAAGGTACATTCTTCCCGTTTGCAAGCTCAACAAAAACGGCTGGGTAACACAAATGGTTCTTGCCCAGATTAAACTTTTAAACTTGATGAAATTATTTTTAGTTAGTGCAAAACAAATTTATATTGCCGTTTATTGTACCACAATACGGGAAAACTGAATGGCCTATCCCCATTGGTGTCCATTAGTGCACTAATAATTCGTGTATTCCTTGCCCAGGAGATGACGTAGGCTTTTAACCAATAAATATATATTTAAAATGCATATAATACAATACTATTATAGGAAATATATGAACTTAAAACGTTATTTATATAATAATAATTTAATGAGATAAAAGTTGTTAGATCTACACATACTTTAGGATTGAAACTCGAACACTTACCGTTGTTAGCCTAAGCATTCTAAGTAAATAAGTGGAAGACATACTAAACCTCGAATCCAATAAAATCTAAAGCAGTGCTTTGCTTTTAATATTATAAAAACGTCTATTTACGTTAAAATTCAAATCTATGGATATTTACATTTTTAGCCATTAAACAAAAATATAATATTGAAACATGTTTAAACATACACGAGACATTTATTATGGCCTTCACATTATCAGGATCTTATCTCGGGATATGCCTATTGTACAAGTATTATCGGACTTTTCATCTACATTTTACTACTTGATTACACAAATTAGTTTATAATAAATTCATAAATACGCGAAAATTGTAGCAATATTTATTTTACAAACTATATCATTATAATTAAAATAGTCAATGAAGAAATATTTTAAGAATGAATTTGAAAACAGTACACAATGACTTATGTGTGTTTTCATATGTTACTCTACAAAAGCAAAAGTTCTTAAAAACCTATGTAAATTTACTGTTATTTATAGTTTTTGTTTTGTCTCATAGAGATTTTGTTTATATATTCTTTAGTCATCCCTAGTCATAAGGACACACACACACACACACACACACACACACACACACCTTTTTATACGCCCTATTTAGATTAAATATAATGTAGTAATCCAAAAATTAATTTCATGCGAGGAAATATATACTAACAACTAAGAAGTGTGTTAAAGACTATTTTATTTCATATAATTATTTTATAAATTTATTGGCAACATTTTGTATCAGTTTTCCTTTTACTATTATAATTATTCGGGAAAGTTGTAATTATTAAGTAAACAATTGTTTATTTAATCTTCAATCAAATGTGTTTCAATGCTTTTGGGAGTTTCTGAACCTATTATATTCCTGAAACTCCAACTATAAAACTTAGTATTAGTCAACTTCAGAGATATTGACTTCCCTGCAAAATCAAATTTCTGATTTTACTACTAAATTTGTTAATTTTTCCAAAAGGAATGTAGACAGTTGCCTTCAAAATGAATTCATAAAAGCTAACTCTTTGATGGAGTAAATGCTGGATTTTGGTTTTTATGAAAGTCCTGCAGAATTTTAAGCGAGTTTGAACCGAGAGAAGTAATGTTAAATTGTAATTCAACTGAGAAATTTTCATTGTGTACCAATTAAGTGTTTCCTATTTTACATTCAATGGCATCATATTATAAATCGAATATTAATCATAAATAAATGTTTTAATCGTTAGTTTATTCCTTTATAATATATTTTATTCAGGAATTTAACATTCCTTTGAGTTATGGTACAATTTACTTTATTTTACTTGTGTTTCATCCGATCATGTTTGAGTAAGTCCTGAAGTTTTTAATTGTGTATTATAGGGTGAACCCTTGTAAAGTTTAGTTTTAATTCTTCAGTTTCAATTAGTTGGTAACAAAATTTTGCCATTAACTTTTGTATATGCTGCTAATAAGACTAGACTACATTAACTGAAATTTATATAAAAGTCATTTTCAACACAAAGACTGTTAAAATGATGTTGGAATTTCCTTATAAAATGTAGATATTTAACGTATTCCTGATTATTTGTGCAAAATACTTCAATAAAATATTACAAATGATTATATATAAGAAATTAGTGCATGTAAGAGAAAAAAACGAATTAAAGTACGCAAAATTTTATGAAAGTTGTTGAAAAAAATACTTAAGCAAACTAAATGTCCGCCTTAATCAAAATTTTGATATAACTGTCGAGTTATTATCAAAATTTGTAATTGATTATATGTGAAAGATTAACATGTATCACCAATTAATTATGGAAACCACTGTTAAATTTACAATCTTATATTGTAGGCACTGTAACTAAAGTACTCACCGTATTCTAGTTAAAAGGTTATTTGGGTAGTCTTGCACACTTCATGTAAAACTGTTTTCTGACAAGAGTTATGCCTCTTTTAGTCAATTGCTGTTACGGTGAAAATGGAAAAGCCTGTACCTGAACAAAGGACAATGGAATACATCAGTACACGTACAAAAGTACTCCCCTGGATTAATTTAAAATTCTTTGTGAGCCGTTACGTTAATAGACCTGCTTAAAGCGGCTGTTCACAACACATAGTTCTTTCAACACGCAGGAACAATTGGATGTTTTCAAAATGTCGTTTTTAGGTTATTTAATTTCTTTCAAAATGTCACGCAATTCTGTATCATCATGTATAATATATATATGTTAATCTTATAAGGCTTCAAGATTAAGATCGTAAAAACAATAACTGTCGTACACTCTACCTTATGCATTTAATCTCTCAGTAAAGTTTTGTAAGTCAACACAACAATTGTAGTGCTTTAAATTATTTATACCTTTAAGGGTTTCGATATCATGTACATAAATAAAAAAACGTGGATTAGGGAGTTTTTAAAGTATATTTAGTTGAAAGAACTAAAATTGTGCTATGAAATCCGGCCCAAATACAAAAGGTATAAACTTAAAATTGTATGAAACCATTTTCATTTATACAAATTAAAAAATTAATTCTCATTTTACGAGTATGTGAAAGTTTTTACGTGTGTCTTTAAAACATAATTTAAGATTATGAACGTATCTCCCATGTAATGTTTTCAAATGTCGAAAACCAATAGTTCTTTCTTAAGCACCGGGAATAATGTATTTTCCTCAAAAGTTACAGAACTGGCAGGCTGCAACTCGTAAGTAGGCCCGCATAAACAGAAAACACCTTGGAGGATCGTTTCCATAACTTTGACCTCCAGTAAAATCCAGTTGTAATCACCCTTACTGTCAGAAATATAAACCGTTCAATCTCAAAGTTTAGTGCGTCATATTGTACACCTTTTCTGTTAGTCAGTATATCTTGTACATGCTATTAACTGTTTCCATAGAGCAATTGATTTTAGTGTTGAGATTAGCTGTTTATAACTTTGTATGTTTTAGTATTAATTATAGAGATAGAAAGTATTTTTATAACTTGTAATGAATTGGGTTATAATTTTCTAATTTAAAATATTAATTAAAGAAGATAAATCGAGTAAATATTTTATACCCAATAACAGTGCTATGTATTGTAACAAACACACAGCATTAGGAGAAACAGAACAAATACACGGGGGAAAACTGTACTGTAAACATAAACAGGATAGATATTATAATACGTAAACAAAAAGTCCAATAGACTATGTTTCATATCTAAAAATAGCATAATCTTAGTTTTAATTTATTTAAAATTTTAACCCGATACCATATCAATTTTACTTCTTATCATTTTGGTATTTATTTAATGTGTATAGGGTATTTGTTTTGTGAGTAAGCATTGTCACAAAAATATATAAAGAAGTGTATCAATAAGTTTGTAATAAATTTACAAAAATTATATAAATCTGGGGATACCTCTATTGAGTTTTAAAAGTGAATGTTTGTATTTAAATTCGTGGTTTTTAGACGTTGTAAGACGGAAAGTTTAGATCGATAAAATAAACGACGGGCATTCCTAGAAACGACGTGACTCGCCCACTCAGTACCAGCAGATTGTAGGACATAAGCTGTAACTAATTTAGTTAATCGCGCCTATAACTTGTACTCAGGCGTAAGTTCCTGAGGCAACTACAGCAACGGTTAGCGGTGTAAAACTGCATCTATGTAAATAAAATTACACCTCCCTCATATATGTATACGATGTTTACTTTTGATTTTGAGTTTTAATAAAACGACGTCATGTTAGTAGGCCTTTCAAAACTGTTTAGTCACTACAAGGTTTTTAATGCTACATAATAGGAAATTAGTACATTTTTAATGAAAGGTATCCATCAGTTTTTTTTCTCTTTACCTATGCTTTATTTAGAGAACATTTGTGGGAATAGTGAAGGCATTTTTTACTTCCTTGCAAAAGGATCTTCGCGACGATAATATTCCCATCACGCTTACTAAAAGCCTATCTGTTCGGGAAATGATTTGACTTAAGTAAGTAATTCGTAAGCATCATATATCTCATTGATTCCTACCTACTGTTTACTGTCTTTCAGTTCTTTTAAATTGCAGAATTTGCATTAGAAATTTTAAAGCCATTATCGCTTAGAATCAAGGTATGAGATTCTAAGGGTTGTTGGATTAGGTAACTTTGTCTCAGATACCTTGTATGGATGATCGAATGCTGGGTGGAATTTTGTTTATCAAAAATATAATAGTAAGAAATAAGTGTGAACTAATTTATATTAAATACATAATGTTATATATACTCCTATCAAAGACTGTTATAAACTATATATTACTTGTCTTATGACAGAAGTAGGCTTCTCAGACCTACTTGTTTGTCTTCTGGATCAGGGAAACAAATAAAACACATGTGTGACACCAGAAATATCTTAGACTGAAAATATAGTGGCTCTAAAAGTAGAATCTTCATGACGGAAGTATGCTTCTCAGAACGGCTTATATATCTTCTTGATGAAGGCAACAAAGCAAACACATTTGTAACACCACAAATATCTTAGAATGGAAATATAGTGGCTCTAAAAGTAGAATCTTCATGACAGAAGTATGCTTTTCAGAACGGCTTACATATCTTCTTGATGAAGGTAACAAAGCAAACACATTTGTAACACCAGAAATATCTTAGAATGGAAAAATAGTGGCTCTAAAAGTAGAATCTTCATGACAGAAGTATGCTTCTCAGAACGGCTTACATATCTTCTTGATGAAGGCAACAAAGCAAACACATGTGTGACACCAGAAATATCTTAGAATGGAAATATAGTGGCTCTAAAAGTAGAATCTTCATGACAGAAGTATGCTTCTCAGAACGGCTTACATATCTTCTTGATAAAGGCAACAAAGCAAACACATTTGTAACACCAGAAATATCTTAGAATGGAAATAAGCCTGTTTAAGTCATAGACTCTTTACTTTACAACTATAGCACAACAAAGTACTAAGCCCGGAGTAAATAAAAATGAACATAAATATACATGTTGACATTTTATCATAAATATGGTGACAAGTCTAACTCAATATTGGAATCGGAAATATAATTCTCTCTAAACAAAAGTGCTCATGCAAATTCAAAGACTACGTGTGAAGGTGCGAGTAACTGATAGTATTTAATAAATCAGGGGATAACATAGTAGTTATACAAAGGCAAATGATGATATCTTATGTAATTTTCCAATGAATATATATTGAAAGTACTGTTATCGTTGGATAGAACCCAAATTAGTATCTAATAGTTATAAATACAACTAAAGGGCCAAATATTCCAGCAGTTTTTATAGTTTGAAAAACTGTTCTTGCTCATTATTTAAAAAAGTATACTATCCAATTAAATTATCTAATATTGTATGCTTCAATATTTGTATGGTTTTATTTATGTTAACGTCTCAATTTAAATGAATAGAAATTTCTTTTTTTAATATCGAAGGGGTGAGTGCATGAAGGGGATATGTAACAAAAAGTAAGTTTTGAGATATTTGGCCTCAAAGGTTTTTTGTTGGAGGTTTTTAAGTGTACACTATATAACTCCAATTTTTTTAGGGTGTGTTACCAACAATTATCAAATTCTTTTGAATAGATTTTTAGACTTGAATGGAGTTTGCACCTATTTATTAAAAAGAGTACAAATCACATAGCCCCTTCTTCCATTATAGTGTAGTTGTTATTGAGGACCTTCCAAATTGAATAAAGGGGTCACTCTAGGTTTCAATCAATCAAATTAAATGGGAACAAACTAATTTTGATTACCAAATATATAAAAACATTGATATACATTTTACAGAAATCTTTGTAAAAAAACTTAAAATTGTTTGCTATAAGCTACATGAAACGGTGGATGTGCAACCATGCATAAAACAATGTAAGCTAATCGTTTCGATATTTTTGTCACATAGTAATATCCTTCTTGCACTTATCGCACTGTTCATTGATCTTCATGTGTGTCATGTTCAGCTATGATGTTTCAGTAGAACCACTGGTGCTCTTCGGGAATGTATTTAAGTTGCTCCCGCAGGTTGTCAATCTTCTCTCTTGTTACCGGATTTTTCTTGTTCAGATCCCTTTCAAGAACGAGGTTTTCCAGATTAGGAGTTTCATCATCCTTCATTGATCTGTTGATGTTCACTTGTTTAAAGGGCATGTTGTAGTCGTAGCATTCTTTAAACCTGTAGTAGCCATACGTGTCAGTTCTGAACCACTTGATTCCATCTCTGAACTTACCCTGCTCCTTTAAACAATCTTTTTTTCTGTTCAACAGTTTCATTTCTTTCTCTAAGTTGTCCGTTTTCCTAAAATGGTTTGTCATGTCAATCACTACATTCTTTTTTCCACTTTTGACAATGATATCTCTATACTGCTCTTGGGAATATAAGGTGTCATTTTTTCGTAGAATCTTTTCAATCCTACCAAAAGCGCGATCAGAGTCCAGGTAAGTGTGTCCAACCTCAGGGTATTTGTGATAAATTATTTTGAAAAACTTCTTATGAAGTAGGTACTGGTGGAGACAAAGTATCAAGAAGTTTTTGTTTTGGCCTCCACAAGAGTCCGACCACAAACTGAGGTTATCCTTATTTCTGAAGACATTTTCAAACTCAAAGAGCTTAAGATCTCTGTACTTCCTTTGGAGTTCTGTTGTTCTGTCCAAGTACAAAAGGCCGTTTTATCAACATCTTTTGTGACATTATGAACCCCGAAATTGTAAAACCATAGCTGTCTGAGGTAGAACGCCTTCGAGATGGTTAATCTCGGTAGTGGCATTGTTTGTTGTAAGTCAATAGTGATGTAGACAACTTTGTTCGATGTTCATGCTAAGTCCCTCTCTGCTTTCATAGCATCAAAAGCATCGCGATAGTTTTCTACATGTTTATTGTTAGCTTTCCCTGAATAAAACGTACTACAAGTGTCACTTCGGGGCTGACGAAACGAGAGATTAATTTCATTTACAAAGATTTATCTGTTTGAACATTCTTTAATCTTGTAACTGGCTGACTTGTTTTCTCCTTCACATAACTCAAGGTAGAGGCGGTGCATTTTTGGTAATTTCAAGAAAGGGGAAAGGTATTTTATATTTATGTTGTGTGTTCTAGAGTAGTGAGCATTTTCTGCAGGAAGCTTGAAATATGCTCCTTAACATATTCTTTAACTGCATCTGGGATTTTATTCGGCCTGTTATCGTGGTGGCCCCTTTTTTCGGGAATACTGGCGACTGATTTTCTTTTCATTTTGGTTTGTATAACTTTAATTTTCTTCTTGCTAATTTGGTACAAAGCCATGAGTGCTCCTTTGCAAACTAAAGTTTGTTTACCCTCTAAAGTTATGAAATACTTCTAAGTATTGTGCTTATGTGTTATTGCCCCCTTCCTTTTCCTTTCTATAACAGTACCAAGTATTGTGTTACATAAAATAGCAATTTTACCATTGACATCCATTTTGTAGAAAGATCTAAAAATGTTTCTTCTGTGCTCAAGATTAAACTTTTGAGAACATCTCAATTTGCAACTTTCTGGGCAAATATTGCCCTCTTCAACTGATTTAGAAGGGACTTCTATACCTTTGTAAGATTTGTTGCTTTCACCTCTGCCTCACCTTGTGCCTGTTCTCTCTTCTATATTTTCTCTTCTATGTCTTCTGGCCTTTGATAAAGCCAAATCAACCATTAATTTGGCTCTAGCATTCATCATAATGATAAAGAATTTAAACTCCGCTTTACTTAAACAAATATAACACGACAAACATCAACAATGCCACTTATACCAACACACTGTGTTTACTAAAGTCAAGGTAAATACCAGCTGTTTAATGCAAGAAGGGATCACGTTGTAATAAATTAAATAAGTTCAATGGAAGAAGGGGCTATGTGACACAACAGTTTCTTTCAGTTTCTTTCATTTGGTTATGGCTTTAAATAGTTACATGACTCTTTCTTCAATTTGATATTGTTCATATTAGTGTACATGGCCCCTTCTGCATCTGGGTATCTAGTTCAATACAATTATTAGGCTTAACAGGACCTCACCAAAAGGTAGATTGACACATAACCCATTCTTCCATACTAATAACTCCAAATTTTCAAAAATGTTACATAGCCCCTTCATGCACTCACCCCTTTAATGGTCCATTAAAGAGTGAATGCAGCAAATGCTACAAAAAACTTTTCCTACCTTCTAAAACTACAAAAGCAACTAAAAATGGTTATTTAGATTTTTTTATTCATAGCATTTAATTTACTGATAAAAGGGAATTAAATTACCTTTAAAGAATCAGTAAGAACTAAACAACAAACAAGGTTGCTAACGAAAATCTAGGGGCTGATAAATAAACACCGGTGGTTTTCCTAACTAACTCTTAATGAATACAGCCCACTTTTGCTTTAATACTGTCTAGATATTCTCCATTTATCAAAACTTAGTTTTGCTAAAACTGTTTTCTGAGTAATAAAACAAGTTAAACGGTATAATTAGTTACGGAAAAGTGTGTTTCTGGAATAATTCAAACCTGATAAATATGATCTTTAAATAATCGAACTGAGAAAATAATTGTTTACCCCTAGTAGGAATCAAATCCAAGCTATGAAGTTCTTTACTACTATTAGTAAACGTAAAACCCTATTTAACACCTGCACGTTGTGCATACAATTCATATATAAGTAAAACGCGTTAGTTTTATGGGAGCATGATATTTTAACCAGTGCATATTAGAGCCGAAAAATTATAAAACCAATATTTACAATACTTGTGAATTACATGAATACCGGATGTTGTAAAAAACAAAAGCAATATTTCAACATCCACATATAATTTACCAACAAAACGACATATTAAGGCAATGTTTACTCTGTATTGAATTCAATGTTAAATGGATATTGTAAAACAATACGATGTAACAGTTTTAATCACGACGTTTTAAATAATTTGAGACGTGGTTTGGGTAGTAAGAAATAAATCACCTTGGACAAGAGAAATTTATAATGTAAATTCGAGTTCACACGTTAAAGTTTTTATTATACTGACCAAATAATAATAAAAATATTCTCTTTTTACAATATTCGAATGTACATTATTATATTTAAATTAGTATAAGTTAGAATCTTGCCGAAGTTTTATGTAACTGATATGAAAATAGTTACTGAAAGTTTCGTTTTAATCAGTTTAATCAAATACCGCTTTACACTCGGGTAAGTTTAAATAATCTGAAGTTAATCGTCGAATTTCTTCGATTGATTGTGCTAAACAGGTTGGAATGCCTATATAACCATCAGTATTATAACTAATTATGAATTGATATAAGCTCTCATACAATTTAAAACATCATTTCATTATTTAAAAATTATTAAAGTATATGTTTTAAATTAATATAAATGTCTCTATTGCCATCAGCCTCGTTACGAGAAATGCTTACTTCCATTTCTATCTTTTCCGTTGTCATAAATCGTATCCCTCAAAAATAATAATCCGTATTTGTATGTAAATATGTTGACAAATATTGGCCTGCAATTTGTGTACAATATAATGGGAGCTTGTAATATTCGCTGTAATTTATAGTTGATTCAACCTGAGCTACTTACATAGATAGTACCAACACATAAATTGTATTAGGTCCATAGCTAGTCTCAACTAAATGAAGTTTGAATGTGGTAGTTGTATGAACTATTAAAATTTACTCGTGTGACGTAGTTTTGTAAAATAGGCAAGAAATAAAAAGGGGTTAAAAGGTTTCAATAACTTTTGATGGAACTCTTATAGGGTTTCAAGATGGTTGCCGTTACGAATCTAATGATTGGGAATTATTAATGAGGTGATTTAAATTTGTAGGTTATATACAACGATTTTTTATATTATGTGTTTCTTCACATCTCATTATTCCAGGAGCCTAAAACCAATTTGCATTTTACAGGCACGAAACCTGGTTTTCTTGAAACCAATAGAAAGAAGTATTTCCAAGAAAGAATCGATCGGCAGCCACCGTACTTTTAGTTTAGGTATAAACTGGAGAGTATAAAAAGGGTTGAAAATATTAAATAAAATAAAAGAATTAATTAAACTAAATGGAAAGTTATTTTTCTTAGATTTACACAGGTATAAGCAACTGTTAGAAGCGTAAACAAAATGTTAAACCATAATGAGCTAAAGATATACAGGCGACAAAAGTTGAGAATTTCTTAAGATGTCTGACAGTGATACAGCTATTAATTATATGTCTGACAATCGGTTTTTTAATTGCAATGAGTTAGGTCATATATAATTATTAAAAGAATATATCGCTTAATATATTAACCCTTACGATACCTTCCCATTTCGCTTCCACCACAAGTAGCGTGGCTGGCAATAGATGTCTTTGAAGAATAGCGTCCTTACAAAATGTATATATTGGATCTCGGCTTCTGGGAGGTAAAATTTCAAGATGGTGAAGGTAAATATATTCAAATAATAAGTGTTTCGTGTTAGTCCTATGGTATGTGTTAAAGTTATCAATATGTCTTTAAACTAAACACCCTTAGCTTTGGCGAGGCTTAGCGATATTTCAATAAGGGAGTAAATTACAAACCTGATAACAGATTGTCGACTCACGCCGCGCCGCTGTACACAGGGGAATAACACAACCCGCGGTATTTGATAACTCACAATCGATTGTGTATTGTTGATCCAGTACTGAGATTATTGAGACAGAATTATCTGCTTTTGATACAACACAACGGTATCAGATGATAAATTTGTTTCATCTTTTATGTTTATCTTCAGTTACACCCGCTTTGACGAGCCAAAACAAGACAAGCTTATATGATGCATATGATATGCATATTACATTTTCCATGATGCATATAATAAAAAAGATCTGCGTTTATTATTCGTCTATATTAAGCATAACAATTATTCCTTGTGAAGGAAACAGGATTTTTCCGGACATTTGCCATCGTTAAGTGAAACAAGAAAACAGTAACACTACGTTTCGAGATCTGCAATCTGATCTCTTCTTCAGGTAAAGAACTAACCTAATACATAATTACAAACTAGGTTAAAATAAACAAATCGCAATAAACCAATGCGGAGTCACAATATGGTTTTAAGAAGTTCATCTCGCATGAACCAATAATAACGAAAGGGCCCATTCCTGTTCCCCTTCCCTTGTATTTCCGCCATCTTGTTTTAGCCGGCCGTCACGATTACCATTGGCTACCCCCTCTGGTCAGTCGTAAATGGTTAGTAGACGAGTGAAGACATATTGTGACCTGTATTCCGTAGTTTAGTTTAATGATTGGTGTTTTTTATAGCTTTTTTTATTAAGTGCATGTCTTTAGTGTTAGTGAAGTTGACATACAACATGTAGGTTGTGATTCCTGACTCAGGCGTGCCACAACGCTTTAGTAAGATTTGTTTATTTTAACCTAGTTTGTAATTATGTATTAGGTTAGTTCTTTACCTGAAGAAGAGATCAGATTGCAGATCTCGAAACGTAGTGTTACTGTTTTCTTGTTTCACTTAACGATGGCAAATGTCCGGAAAAATCCTGTTTCCTTCACAATCCTTCCATCGTCAAAAATAACCTTCAAACAAAGAAATTATTCCTTGGTTCAATTGTAATTACTTTTAATAATTTGTGCCAATTTGTTTAGAAAATAAACCTTTTATTTTACATTTATCTTAGATTACATTCTGATCGTACATTATGTATGTTATTACTGAGAAGGCCTTTGAAGGTGACGGTTGAAAATAAGATCCTTATTTAATTGTACGATTGCTTAGATTACTTCAATTATCTCAGATAGATGATAGGAATCGATAAAGATTATTCTAATATTCCAAAGTTTGGTTCTAAGGCAATAATAATGCCAATGGAGAATATTCTAACAAAGATGTACCCGTAAGTTATATACAGTAGTCTGCCTGAATACAAAATGCCTTGGTGACCGTTTCAGGTACAACATTTGTAAATAACATATAAATGCTTAATATAAGTTCCATTAATTGATTGGAATATTTGTGTATTATTCTCAACTTTCAACGGATCAGCCTGTATACGTAATGTACATTAATAGAGATGTTTTGTTTATTAAGCACGTGATTATTTTTATAAATCCTGTGACGATACATTTTGGAATTTTATTAACTTTATGGAATATTTTTATATTCTTACTAGTTTTACCTAAACTGGACATGTGTTAATAAGCTATGTTTATGGAACTAGTTTTTATTAAGCACTGATATGTCATTTATGAAATCGTGGGATTGGCCAACTGTCTTTTCATCCGTATGTTCGATATATCTTGGTACCAAGGAATTTTCTTTTACTCTTTGAATAAGAGTCGCACGTATTAAAATGTCGTATGCTTGTACATAGTTTCTACACATTTATTTATTTGGCCATTGTCCATTAATATTACCCATACAAACAATATAAAAATTTTTGCTAACGCGTAGCCACATCCCATGGAATGACAAGCACCATCATTGAAATCAGTGTTAGTTATATATAGTCATTTTCGAGATATCGTAATGTCAGACAGAGGAAATTAATTATTTTGAGCCCCACAAGTGATAAGCTTCGCTAAAGTTCAGCCAAAGAGCACTGAATGCATTTAGTTTGAGAATAAATACACATTGATGTATAACAACTGCAAAACAAATATAAATACACACCTTTTTGTGTTTTTCGATGCTGTGATTTTTTAGCTTCGATTCGAGTTAAAGTTTACGAATAAAAGTGCAATAAAGTATATGAAAACAAACTATTTTCCTGCTTCAAATATTAGATCAAATATTACGTTTCAATTCAAACAATGTTTTGAGAAACTAGATAAATATTTCATAAAGCTCCTCAAACTGCATGTTAGTACTAACTTCATCTTAATAAATCGTGTAAAATAATAATCAAACAATAATTTTACCGACGGAAAAAATATGCAGTAGTTAAATAATCAATTATTTATTTTATTCCTGATACAAAATATAACTGAACTTCGATAGTTTAGAAAAATACTGCAACATTATTGCAAGTAAAGGGAACCAGCACTAGAGTAGCAAATGGCATTGTTCTCTGAGAAGTAACTTCCATGTCCCAGCTGAGCCTCGATACGTCAACATCGCAGTAATCATGACGCACAGCTCTAGTGGAGAAGTACGTGTTCCACAGTCTCTAGAAAGAGTCAGACCAATTTATAAATGTAACAGTCCGGCTAATATAAACGACAATAACATGTAAACATGGGTAATACTTTTAATGTTATACTTTTTTATCTATATTACATTTGGTATGACTACAATAATTTATATGTATTAAAAACAAAACATTGCAAATAGTAATGCCCTTTTGTGGTATGGAGTTGCTTCTTACAAATAAGGAAATGACATGGAAAAAATCTTGAAATTACCAGTGGTACTATTAAAATAATGCCTTAATTTAGGTAGGGAAAACACGCATAAGACTGACTAAATTTATAATTGTCTTAAAAAATGCGACATAATTCTTAAAAGTTCCTGATTCATTTTTTGTGACCGGTTTGATACTTTTAAAAGGTTTAAAATATTAATGGATATAAAACTGAAACTCATTTACCCATAAACTCAAATATTTCATTTTAATGAGTAGTCCCACGTTCAAACCATGCTCAAATCACATCACTATCAGGTGTCGTAAACAACTATGATGTCTATGTAATTTTACATTGTTAGCTAAGTAGTGGCCTATGTTTACTTTAGAGGATGAAGTAATACTTTAAATGATGATGTGTTTGACTGCATAGTTATATAGTGAGAATTAATACTTACTTACGTATGTGTGTAAAGAAACTGCGGTTAGTAAACATTGTGTTAGTTGAACTATTTTGTATTTTATCTGATTACAACAGTATTACGGTGTTGATAATAATAAACTGGCAAAGCGCGAATTCTAGTTATACAAATCTCTTGTTGTAACAAGTAGACTTAATAAATAAACAAGTCATGTTTCTAAATCTTTACATAATAATATGGATATACATAGTAATACAGAATACAATGCACATGTAATAAGCCTCTGATAATACTAGTAAATAACTAATGACTGGACAAAATTAATAACTTCTGGAATTTGGTTTTTTTCAGTTAGGAATTCCCATTGATTATTTTAATTTTTGTTATTTGCTGTGTTTTAATATTTCAACCCATCTTTTGCTGTAATATTTTTGAACATAAAAGTCACTGAGTAATACATAACATTTTTTTAATTGCTGCTCTAATAAGTTATTTATGTTTAGGTTGTAAGGAGTAATTCTGACTTTAATATTTTCATTAATCTGCCATTTTGTACTGGGTCACTCAATAAGGCTTAACACATAATATTTTTGAGTTTAGCTCAAACCGAAATAGTAGTTATACCCAAAATGTTCGTCATAACATGAAGGCGAACCGTTGCTATATTTACAGGGGATCTCTAGACTTTTTATCAAGCCTAATATACACATTATACAATTTATTGGTAAATAAATATAAAAATTCTAGTCATTTAAAACACCAGGATTTATTCCGTATCCAGACTTTTTAGTAAACCAAAGTCAGTTTACAAAGATTATACAATTCTTCTTCTTTTAAAAATGAAATTCATTCACACACGCAAAATTAAATAAATAGTATGGCTATCTTCTAATATAAAAATGTCTTCCTGTTATAACATTCAATCAAAAATTCTTCTAGCAAGTCTTAAAAACAACAAATAATATTGAAATTTGCATTCAAAATATTGGATATTAAAATTGAAATGGTTGAAAAGTATATGTCATTACTTAATATTAAAATTAAAATTGCAACATCTAAAAAAATATATAAAAATCTACAAATTATCAATATTGTGAAATGTGTTAATAATTAAGTAATTTAAACAGTAAAAAACCTATACTTCAAAAGATAAAATGTAAAAAGTCAAGAATATAAAAATTACTCTGAAAGTCTTCTGATACCAAATACATATCTTATATTATACAAAGTTATAACATATAAAATTTTCCATACTCTCAAATAAAAAGAAAAGTTACTTTTTTCTTTTCCAATCTAAACCTATTTAACATAATATGACGCCCTTACAATTACAATTAATTTGAGATATGGCCCAACGAGTCGCAAACTAGTTTTGGTTTACTGATACTTCACTAGTGATTTATCTTTTACTAAAACAATTGATCAGTTTGAGTTAGGAGCGAGAAATTCGGCGGAGATAGGGAGGGGTAGTTGAGATGGTCAGGCCCTATTGATGGACATAATTTAACAAAGAAACAAGCCTGAAACAAGCAGGTTCATCCGGTAGGATCGTCCACGGTTCCGACCCAGTCAACGAACTAAGGACAGTGAAAGAAATACATCGTTACCTGATTCCAACAAAGGAACCTAGTTTTGGATAAACTTGTCGTTCGGTATAATACAAATCAAATAATAAACCCAATCATAAACATAATATATATAAAACATATCATACGTTTTATATTAAATAAATTGTAAATAAACAGATGTAAAATTATCAACGTCTGAATCAAATCTTAAGGTATATTCCTAAGCCGTAAAAACCCAGAAAAGACCTCAACTATACAATTATAATTGTATTTTAAATTATCATAAAAAACTTATGTTAATTTTAAATCTCATAAAGACATAATATTATTATTGATAACACCAAATATCAGTAGCAAATTGTAAGTAAACACTGACGGCTCATGTAAATGTATACATTGCTAAATCCAACAAAGATCGTCAGTATTTCAAGTTCTTTGAATAGAAAAGTTTCCCTTTGTAAAGTTAGGCTTTTATACGAGTAACTTCTGCTACTTAAGTGACAAGTAGGCGTACATCTTTGATATATCTTGGGTGCTTTTTGCAGCTCCTTTTAAAACTTCTGCTACATGTTGGTATGATTTCTTACGTCCGCACTAAACAAAGAATATTATGCTTAACATACCAGATTAATGTTTTAATATTTAATTACAGTAGTAATACAGTAATAGTATTAGTGTAATAGTATTAGTAATATTAATAGTAATACAAGTCCAGAAAAGCGCCTTTTTTATTGCAAAATCATGTTTCTCCTGTGATTATTCTTGGAAATAAACCGTTAAAGAACTGAAATTGCTTTTTAAACCTGTTATTTAGTATTCGAAATACTAGTCATTGTAATACATATTAAATAACAATAAAAATATATTCACCATGCACGATAAACCATTTATTTTATTTTTTGCATATAATAAATTACACTTTGTATTTCTCTGAATAACCTGTAAAATTAATTTTTTGACAGTAGGTAAGTGTACAATCACATACCACATTTTAACTATAACTAAGTAATTTTATTCCACTAATTTAATAATAAATAAAATATTTTATCTGTGTAATCGCCTGATGATGGAAACTTTAGTTTCGAAAAAACCTTATCCAAAAAATAAACTATTTGGAAAAGTATTGTTTTATTAACATTTAGTTCTATTTTAAATATTTTTTGTAATTGTTACAAGAGTGTTCATTGACAGTAATGGTCTTATTATTTAGTGATATTACTATTTTTAATATTTTCTGGTATACACATAAAATCATGTATTAAGCTTATATTGCTAAGCGAGTACATCATTAAATATTAATTTCTATAAATGTGGGAACATAAATCTCAATTCAATCTACTCACTGATGGATGCGGTGAAGGTAATTGTCCAAGTTCCGATGTCTGAACCGAGCTAGCTACTAACCTCCCTGGCTATTGTATTCTTTTACAAAGAATTATTTATCCTAATCTAAATATAATAACTTTTATAGTATTAATCAACTCACAGTTTAGATATTTACTCGATTTTATATATAAGAGTGAGTTTACTATTAGTACAATTTGTAGGTGGTTTATCTTCGTATTTTAGATATAGTTTAAGGTTATGTCTTATTTTGCACGTTTTAAGTTTTAATCAGAGCTAGGGTTCGTTGAAAAAGTTATAGCGAAAACATCCTCGTGGATTTTACACATTTATTTTATGTTCAATCTCTTGTATGATATATATGTGTATTTCATTAATGCTCTAATAAAGATCAACTACAGAAGTGTAATATATTAAAGCCCATGAATAAGCTACCTTTCATCAACCTGCACCTTTAAGGCTACGCGTTTTTTGTTTCAAAATCGATCGGAATATATAGATTTGTTTTACGAAAACGAGCAGTAAATTCATTTTATAATCAGTTTAGGAACATTAAACCCTCCACATTGTGGATTTATCAGTACGTTTGTATTCTATATAATGTGTTTATATCGATTTATTTTATTTGGTCAGCTTTAACGAAGACTATGACTTGTGGTATTAGAAAACTTTAATATTGTTTTCGTCTTTCTGTCCACAAGATATATCAAAAAGTAACTGAGTTGAAATTGGGCATGAGTTGTCATTTACATATTAGGAATATTAAATTCTATGATGGAACATGTCACTCCATGTAATTTGACTGAGTGTTACGTTTATATAGTTTTACATTAGTCTTGTAAAAATAGCAGAGTATACAAATTTAAAAAACAAAATTAATACACCCATAAGAGAGCTAAACATATTAAATGTAGCCTAACTATCTGTAAACACAACTAATAATTGTATCGTGTCTTGATATATTCACTTTTATTATTTAAACACTTTATTACACTTACACACCTTTACACTTATTACACTTTTATTATTTAAAACATTTATTATATAAAGCGCAATTTATGAACACAAATGTGTGATAAATGTATATTGAAAAATATATCTAAGAAAACTTCATATTTAGACTTTAAATTTTGCATGAATCTACATTTCTACAGGACAATACGTTTGTGTCCAAATAAAATATATAATTATTACGTCAAATTATCTGGTATGATTGTCTGTGTGTCTATCTGTCCACAGTCCGAAATGAAATGAACTATAGATTAGGAATCTTGCAAGTAATCTCATCATAGAGGCAATACCAATAAAAGAAACATTTATTTCAAAGCTTTCTATATCCATTGCAGGTTTATAATTCACTTAGATTTTTTAGTAAAAGCTCGATTTATTACTGATATGATGTATAGTGTCCCGGAGAATCTGTATTATTAAAATCATAGCGTTATAACGGGTTATTACAGAGCCTTTATAAAAGGGTTTTAATTTTTGGCGGTAGATGTCGAGATGAAATAAAACACGCTATGTTTGATATATTAACGAAATTTTTTTTCATATGAAATGCCCATGTGTGCCATTATGTATGGAATACGGCATCGTTCAAATTCCACCGCGGTTTCTCACAATGGTACGGATTCGAGTGGTCCAATTTTCAATTATTCTACCGCATAAATCCGGTTGAATTTTTAGCGACGACCTAGGTTATGTTGATCTTAAGCTCATCGGTTGATTGAGACCTATTGGTATAGACGTACAACTTCAGAAAACCCCCTAAAATAAGTCTAGGGGAGTCAAATCGCGTTGGCCAATTCACGTCCCCTGTGCGAGAGATAACCATACCCTCATATCGTTCATGTAAAATATTCAAGGTGTCGTTCGCTGTATTGCTGAAACCACATGTCGTTTACGTCCATATCGTTCAATTTAGGCTTAAATAAATCCGTTATCGTCGTTCTGAAGCGTTTGCCGTTGACAGTGATGGCCTCACCAAAGTTACAAAAAAAATAAAACTACGGACCAATCATACCGCCAGCCTAAAATCTACACCAAACAGTAACTTTTTGTGTACCTTCGCTACGCAAAACCTTTTGGTGAACCTCATGTGGGTTTGCGTTGTCCCATATATGGAAATTATGCTTGTTAACATAGCCATTCATCTAGGAATGTGCTACGGCACTAACGATAATTTTTCGGTCGAAATTATGGTCCTCTTCCAAACTCTCCATAGCCCACTGGACGAACAAACGGCGTCGTCTATGGTCATAAACTTAGAACGCCTGGGTGAGTTGGATTTCGTACAGATGCAGACCTAAATCCAGACGCAAAATTCGCGAAGTTGAAGTTGAAGTTTGCGAAAGGCCAAGTTCTTGTGCACGGCGAGGAATTGACTGCCTCGGGTTCCTCTGCACACTTTCACGGACAGCGGCGACGTTCTCGGTAGATCTGCTGTTCCTTTCATGTCTGGGTGTAATCTGGTTGTTTAACGGACTAGTCATCTCGAATTTATCTACCAAACGTTGAAGAGTCATTGAAGGACCTCCGCGTCTGCCATAAAATGGCCGCAACGTACGTAGCGTTTTAACTAGTGAACACTCATTTTGATAATAGTTTAAATTAACCAACTGAACGTGCTGCTCAATCGTGTAACTTGTCATGATTAAATAACCTGTCATGAAGCGGCAGCACTCACTGAAAAACAATACACTAATGAAACAGCTAACACCAAAACAACATGCCCGCCACAGGCTGCCAACATCTACCTACCCAAAAACCCTATATAATATTGCATTAATCACCGGCAAATTATAAAACATACGACTATACCAGATAGCATTCTTTATTGCCACTTCTCTAATTTTACAAAGTGGTAACGAAGAATGAATCATAATTCTTAAGAGGAAATTAAATGGTTTTTTATCAAAAGAATTACATAAACACTAATATTCATGCATATAAAAGATATAATTAGTGTTAGTAATAATTTCTAAAAATATTGTATATTTTGTAATGTTTAATTTTTAATATTTTCCCATGAATCAAACTTCCTCGTACTCATTCTGTCGCATTGATTGTACATTTTAGTAACATGATAATATTGAGTTGCAGTAAAATGTATGCGTTAACATTTTCTGTTAATCTTAGAGTAAAGATGAAGAGAATAACGAATATATGTACATGTATATTGCAAGGTATATTTTATAACAAGGCTGTTGATGAAGATTCAATTTGAAAGTGAGTTTTGAATCTTCTCAAGTGGAAAATGCTTTAGCACAGTTTAGCTTCTTTGTTCTGATATTTGGTAATAGTATCTTTACCCGTTTAAACACTTTTTTATCTAAAAAATACAAGTAACCATTAGTAATTGAGTTGTCTTGTTGTTAAAGAGAACAAGAATGCTGGAAGTGAATAACAACAAGCGCTAAGTATATTATAATTGCGATCGTACATATTTACGAAGTGTATATTATAAAATGTATAAGTTACTATGAGGCAAATTATAAAAAAATACGGTATAATTTAGTCTATACAATATAATCCAATAAGCTACGTAGTAAGTATAGTAAGTATAAACAGACAGGATAATATGATAACAAACTATAATACCAGCAAACAAGCAGTATAAGGCATTGAAAATAATAAATATTAAAATTAGCACTATAAGGTCCTAAGTAGCAATATATAATATAAAACTAAATTACTTATATGTAAAAGTTGTGCAAAACTACGCTTTTACAACAGACAATTGTTTTCTAAAATATGTTATGATCGAACAACCAAGGTTTAACTTTTTCAACTAAATACTTATCTTTTATAAATCTTGGGTTATTTAAAGCATTTCTATTAGTTTAAGTCATCACGTATTGTAAGGATTTAAGACGGTTCCGGTATAATGGAGTTTAAGTAAATACTTTTACTAAATAAACTGTACCACACCAGACCTGGACATGAAGGTATGGGTACATTTAATGCTAGTGTTACCCTTTTAACATAAATACAATACAATTATTCGGATATTTATTAAATACATGCGAATACCAAACTGTTTAAAATAATGTATTAAGAAAATTGTATTTGTCCTTAAGCCTAATTCTCGGGTAAATTCCTAGGCAACTTTTATTTTGGCTTTAATTTTTAATAACAACGAATTTTACACAAAATATATAGATTTCTATTTCATTTTTAAAGTGAGAATGAGATAGATTTTTAATTTATACTAGATAAGTAAAATATTTTGTAATAGAGACAAATACTTTTGATAGCTATGACGATATGAAAACCTATTAAAGTACTGATGAATTTTAAATAAGATATTTCAAGATGACAGCTGCATACTATATTTTTCTTTGTTCCAATTGCCCGGAAGTAATGTGTCATGATAATAATATAAAAACAGTATTGTATATTGAGTTGAAAATATATTTCAATATGAAACACCTAGTAGGATTAATAATAAAAGGCTAAACTTCAAAACCTGCATCGATTCTCCTTATCACTTATATTTATAATAAATCGTATTCGACACTGCCAAATAAACTACAATAAGCTAAACACACGCGATAAAGGTCATGTTACTGTTGCATACGCCGTTACATGATGGAGAGGCCATTACTAGGTCAACTGCAATAAGCTAAACACACGCGATAAATGTTATGTTACTGTTGCATACGCCGTTAAATGATGGAGAGGCCATTACCAGATTAACTACACTAAGCTAAACACACGCGATAAAGGTTATGTTACTGTTGCATACACCGTTAAATAATGGAGAGGCCATTACTAGATCAACTACAATATGCTAAACACGCGATAAATGTTATGTTACTGTTGCATACGCCGTTAAATGATGGAGAGGCCATTACTAGATCAACTACACTAAGCTAAACACACGTGATAAAGGTTATGTTACTGTTGCATACACCGTTAAATAATGGAGAGGCCATTACTAGATCAACTACACTAAGCTAAACACACGCGATAAAGGTTATGTTACTGTTGCATACACCGTTAAATGATGGAGAGGCCATTACCAGATTAACTACACTAAGCTAAACACACGCGATAAAGGTTATGTTACTGTTGCATACACCGTTAAATAATGAAGAGGCCATTACTAGATCAACTACAATATGCTAAACACGTGATAAATGTTATGTTACTGTTGCATACGCCGTTAAATGATGGAGAGGCCATTACTAGATCAACTACACTAAGCTAAACACACGTGATAAAGGTTATGTTACTGTTGCATACGCCGTTAAATGATGGAGAGGCCATTACTAGGTCAACTACACTAAGCTAAACACACGCGATAAAGATTATGTTACTGTTGCATACACCGTTAAATAATGGAGAGGGCATTACTAGATCAACTACAATATGCTAAACACGCGATAAATGTTATGTTACTGTTGCATACGCCGTTAAATGATGGAGAGGCCATTACTAGATCAACTACACTAAGCTAAACACGCGATAAATGTTATGTTACTGTTGCATACGCCGTTAAATGATGGAGAGGCCATTACTAGGTCAACTACACTAAGCTAAACACACGCGATAAAGTTTATGTTACTGTTGCATACGCCGTTAAATGATGGAGAAGCCATTACTAGATCAACTACACTAAGCTAAACACACGTGATAAAGGTTATGTTACTGTTGCATACGCCGTTAAATGATGGAGAGGCCATTACTAGGTCAACTACACTAAGCTAAACACACGCGATAAAGGTTATGTTACTTTTGCATACACCGTTAAATAATGGAGAGGGCATTACTAGATCAACTACAATATGCTAAACACGCGATAAATGTTATGTTACTGTTGCATACGCCGTTAAATGATGGAGAGGCCATTACTAGATCAACTACACTAAGCTAAACACGCGATAAATGTTATTTTACTTTTTCATACGCCGTTAAATGATGGAGAGGCCATTACTAGGTCAACTACACTAAGCTAAACACACGCGATAAAGGTTATGTTACTGTTGCATACGCCGTTAAATGATGGAGAGGCCATTACTAGGTCAACTACACTAAGCTAAACACACGTGATAAAGGTTATGTTACTGTTGCATACGCCGTTAAATGATGGAGAGGCCAATACTACTTCAACTACACTAAGCTAAACACACGTGATAAAGGTTATGTTACTGTTGCATACGCCGTTAAATGATGGAGAGGCCATTACTAGGTCAACTACACTAAGCTAAACACACGTGATAAAGGTTTTGTTACTGTTGCATACGCCGTTAAATGATGGAGAGGCCATTACTAAATCAACTACACTAAGCTAAACACACGTGATAAAGGTTATGTTACTGTTGCATATGCCGTTAAATGATGGAGAGGCCATTACTAAATCAACTACACTAAGCTAAACACACGTGATAAGGGTTATGCTACTGTTGCATACACCGTTAAATAATGGAGAGGCCATTACTAGATCAACTACAATATGCTAAACACGCGATAAATGTTATGTTACTGTTGCATACGCCGTTAAATGATGGAGAGGCCATTACTAGATCAACTACACTAAGCTAAACACACGTGATAAGGGTTATGTTACTGTTGCATACACCGTTAAATAATGGAGAGGCCATTACTAGATCAACTACACTAAGCTAAACACACGCGATAAAGGTTATGTTACTGTTGCATACACCGTTAAATGATGGAGAGGCCATTACCAGATTAACTACACTAAGCTAAACACACGCGATAAAGGTTATGTTACTGTTGCATACACCGTTAAATGATGGAGAGGCCATTACCAGATTAACTACACTAAGCTAAACACACGCGATAAGGGTTATGTTACTGTTGCATACACCGTTAAATGACGGAGAAGCCATTACTAAATCAACTACGCTAAGCTAAACAAACGTGATAAGGGTTATGTTACTGTTGCATACACCGTTAAATGACGGAGAAGCCATTACTAAATCAACTACGCTAAGCTAAACAAACGCGATAAAGGTTATGTTACTGTTGCATACGCCGTTAAATAACGTGGAGGCCATTACTAGAGTGCGATAGTGTGAACTACGACACAGAATTGCTCTCAGGTCACAATGTACACTTTACAGGGAGACGTTATACAGGGTATTAAACATGTAGCTATTAACATCGGTTTGATTTGAAATTAAAACTGACTTTAGAATAAAAAAAATCATTGGTATTTACTACAACCACACACGCATGCATACACGGTAAATCATGAAAATTCCTTATCCTGGTGGTGAAAGATGTTTAATGGCAATTCTAACGTCTGAGATTTTATTATTAAATACACATTATTCAAAACCAACTTTCTATTTTTTTATAATAAATAAACTAAGGTTAAACATCTTTGGTTTTAGAAAAACCTATTTCTTAATTTAAACGAAACACTTTTGAATTCCAATGCCAACTATATTGCAAAATCTTATTACTTAATGCATATTTTACCGTAAAAGCTACGCCCATCTATTTTAAAAATTGCGTGAAAATCCAGGGGAGACAGCTTTTATAAGAATAAAATCGTAGTAAGGCAAAAATAGCAGTAAACAGCATATAAAGCCTTTGGGTGTCTATAAAGGTAAATAGATTATATTCCCATTAGCATAGCTTATTCATCAAGAGGTTGGTAAACCCTCTTTTGTGTCTTTATTCAGGATATCTAAAGAATAAATTGATCTTCCTTTTTTTCATTATGGGATATTTCTATATATGCAGAATTCTATGGTGATGCATATCTCCTCAAGGAATTTGGCTGAATACTACTAAAGGATGCTGAAATAATTTGTCTTGCGTCTGTTTGTCCCTTTCCAGGAAATCTCGAGGACATATTTGCCTAAATAATTATTGTGCATGAAACTATTCATAGGGAAAATAAAGTTTAATGATTGATGGGATATCTCAATCAGTTGTTGCCCATACTGTCCTTAGTAAATATACGATCGTCTTTATCGTCTTTTGGCGAAATATGATCTGAGCTCTCCTACATTTCACTAGTAGGCAAACAAGTAGGCAACTAAAAACATGCAATGCTAAGATCTTAATGTTGTATTATTAAGTATGTGTTTTAATTGTTTCTCTTGATAATTATAATTGAAAAGCATTACAGACTGAATGGTAGCTTCTCAAACCATATGTGAAGGCCAAAAGTTCAAACTTATTTGTGACCTATAAATAAATCGTAAATATATTAACAATCACACAATGGGCTGAGTTTATACATATTATAAAAAAATTACCATAAAACATTTAGATGAATTATATACACCATTGAATATTTCGTAATGGGTTTATGAGTCTACAATGACTAGGGTTTAAAAATCTTTGTAAAAATCTCGTATAACAAATTCACAAAGTACACTCACTTCCATTAAACGATGTTTTTACCTCAAAAGTCAAAATAGTATAAATGTGAAGGCTTCCTTACTATCAGTAATGAATGGGCTGAAAGATAAAAGGAAGTGAAAAGGAATTTCACGATATCATGAACAGATAATTAGTGGGGCGCTGAGTGAACACTTGCATCAGCAATTAGACTTTAAAGTTTTTAGGTACGTAATTTTATATTCATATACACAATTTGTTTTCATGCAAATTTATTCTGGCAATCACTGTAAAATATAAACTCTATGCTAATTGAAACAAAACTAATCTAATTAAAGGGATACTTTTGGTAAATAGGGCAAATGGTAATGGCGTTATTCTAATAGTGTATGAAATTAGGATTAGAGGCAAATTTATAATTTATATTAGCTACTTAATATTAGTAATTTTAACTTCTTTAGTTACTATCTAAGAGCGTACTATTTCTGTACTTTTTTAGTCCTAATTAATTAAAAAAGGTTTTGTTCCTTAATAAAACTATAAGCAATATTGTTGAGATGAATTTAAAACTAGTAAATGCAATAATGTTCCAAATAATACAATTTGATGTAATACATTAGTTTAAAGAGACAGCGTACAAAGTCTGGATAATGCAGGAATTTTACTCAATATGTTACGATATAATTAGTATAGTCATGCATTCGCTTAAGTAAAATAACATATTCATTGATTTGAATGCATTTGTTATTGAATCATGAGGTCCATAAGGGGTTCATAGAAATAATTATTTTCAAGCCATAAATACCACTTCTGCGGTGAATTAATTAGTAGTTTAGCATAAAGCAGCCTGTACTCTAACCACACCATTTAATCAGTAAGTGCTGTTTAGGTAAGATCACAAACAAGCTCAATCGGATTGTATTAGTGTTATGCTGCAATTATCATTACAAACATCAACCGTAACTCAGGCAGTGAACATTGTAAAAGTTTTAGGTAGATGTTCCATTAAAACTTTTTCTGAAGTGGATTTTTTAATTATGATCAGACAGTAACTCCATTCATTGCACATTAGAAAGAAAAAAATCATAAATATGGACCTTAAAAATTAAATCTTGTTTCGGCCCATGCAATGAAGCATAAAAAAAATTCGATGAATGCTCTTCTTTAAAATCTTTTTCATTAATCATATTATACATCAAGCTTCAAATTAATTATGTAGAAATAACTCATCGGAGGGTTCTACAAAATAAACATCTTGATGGTTTAAATTTAAGATATAGCAGTTATATAATTGAAACTATATATTTAAATTAAAATTGTCTTCAAGTATTATAAAAAACCCATAAAGGATTGTTCAAAGAACACAACCAAAATTCTGAAAAAATACAAATTAAGCTTATATAAAATTTTCAGATTATATATAATCAATTTAATGAAATAATTAATGAAGTAGACAACATTATATCTAAAAAAGCCCACTCACTACTAAAAGACCTGTAACAACTTTGCGTTACAAATTTAAAATATATAATTATTAAATGTCAACAGTGTTTAAGAGTATGTTTCATCCAAATTAAAAAGTGCCTGTATGAAACAATCCATCAACCAACAATACAGTGAAGTTTAAATACAAAGCATGGAGTTTCTAGGAGTTTTATCCGCTTGAAATGCTATAGATGTTTCATATTTAATGAAATATATTAGTTCCGCTATTTAAAACATGAGGCATACGGGAGTTAGATTGTTGATTTTTTGATATTTATACAAGTTTGAGAATTTCGGATCAGTGAGTGAGTGAGTAAGGGCTTTGCCTTTCATATAGAGATTTCTCTTCTTTTATATCCACATAAGTATAATGTGTCAGGTCGCTATTTTGGATGTTTATTGAGTAAAATATTGCAAAATTAATTTTATGTTCTGCAGAATGATTTAAAAAGCCCAATTTCGAACGAAACAATTCACTGAAGCAATAATTTTGTTAAGGGTTACTTTAAAACTATAAACTAACAATGTCAAGTTTTATAGGATAACAATTAAAGGTCATGCATTGCAAATTTAAACTCATATTAAAATTTGTATTATTCAATTTGGAGCTATAGCATAAATACCACTAATATAAAACCAGATCAAATCATAATTGATACCAAAAATGATTCAGTTTTATGGTACAAACACGCTTTTCTTTCCTATTTTTAAATTCCGTTCCAACAGTAAAACCTATAAATACTGAAATAGTAAGATATGTCTGAGTGTAAGAGTATAATTTGAATTTGACCTCAGTGATAATTGAGTTTGCATTGGTAATAAGTAAATACAGAAAGGCTCGGAGCTAAAGTTAAACTGCACATGCGATGTTCTCGCTTTGATCATTGGATTATTCTAAATAAACAATTTATTTTTTTATAAAAAATATTATCAGAAAACTTGTATTCAGTATGAAAAAAAAGTTTTAATTTCTAGGTCATCTCAGTATAAAAATGATTTTATATCCAATGTTCATTGGATATTTACACAAAATTTATTTTGTCGAATTAAACCCTAATTAAGATTTTGAAATAAATCCGTTTTTAATTCTTTTTATAGTAAAACAGTCTTTGTTCTTATGTTTATTGATCTACAAATTAGTTTATGCTGTCAATGATCATTAGAACAAGGTAAGAGTATCATACACTCTTTACTAAAGGTTTCACGAACATTTCAAATCTATAGCACATTTAATTCGGACATAGGTGTTACTATGTGATTTTCCCGAAAGTCACCATATGATTTAAATAACTTTGTTTAAAAGTTTATTTATCAAGCAAATTTCTTTCTGCTATCAATATTACTCACAATACCATTGTACAATTATTTACCAATGCTCAGCCAAATCCCATAACGTAAGTTACAGATACCAATATAACAAGCAATTTCGCTTACGTTGAAATGAAAGTTCATGCATAATATCATGTAGACAGACAGACAAAAATGAAGTGTTTTCATTCCTCGAGTTATAGCTTTCACCAACATTCAGCTAATAAGTCTTTATGTGCAAAATTATATTTTTAAATAATGCTACTGTACTTGCAAAACTATATTTAAAACAAAATGACATATTGAAAAGTAAAAGAAATTTTTCCCTAAAAATTCATTATGTTAGGCCTGATAACTATTAAACGAAAGGCTTTATCAGAAAATTCGAAATGTAGTTTATTTTATTTTTTTTGTTTAATTCAATGTTAAATTCAGATCTTTAAATAGTATATAGTGATTATTGTTTTGAATAAGATTTTGTATAAAAGGGTTTTCCTTATTAGAATCAAATTGAGAGTAAGTACTTGAGTAAGTAAATAATGAGAAATTTTTATAAAAATGGCGATAACGTATAAGCCAACCATCTTAAGCTGCTTATTGTTTCAGTTATTTAAAGCTTAACAAAATATATATACACACACACACACACACACACACACACACACACACACACATACATATATATATATATATACAGGGTGACAATTAAGTCTGGAACCCCCTTTTTAATTTTTGAACCACAATAGAAAGAAATACCAAAGTTCAAACGTGCTTACTGGTGATAGTAACGCACACATCTGCCCAACTACCGACCAGATATTCCCTTTGGGGGACGGTCCACAAGGAGTCAGACAAAATTCTTAAATAGCAGCATAGGTCAAGTTTGGTATCAAATTAAAGGTCTCACTTAGCAGAGTACAATGCCGCAAACCGGATTTCAAAAGGTGGACTCATTCAGTAGTTATAGCTATTTGAATTTTATAACAATTTAACAATGTAAATTATTAAGTATTACAAGTAAACACCAATTTTTAAGTACCTGTGATCAAAGTAAGTGTTCAAAATGTTCCCCTCCCATCATCTAACAATGTAGTAATCAAAGCCAGGAATCAATAATTATTACCAATAACACAATTACTGTTAGAATGTGAAAGTGGCAGATTGAGTCATACACAGCATCCACAGAAACTTAACGTTTGGGCAGGTATTATAGGAAATCAAATTATGGGCCCATTATTTATCAATGGTAATTTAAATGGTGACTCGTATCTAGCAATGCTCCAAAATGAGATAATTCCTGCACTACAAGCTGCTCTTGGTCGACAATTTCAAAGAATTTATTTCCAACAAGATGGCGCGCCACCACACTTTGCTCTCCTTGTTAGAGAATACTTGGATACAATATTCCATCACAGATGGATTGGAAGACGTGGTGCAGTAGAGTGGCCTGCTCGTTCCCCTGCTTTATCTCCGCTAAATTTTTTTCTTTGGGGATACCTCAAAGATAAAGTTTATCGTACTAAGCCTCGAGATTTGGCGCACCTAAGAAATCTCATAGTCCAAGAAGCTCAAGATATTCCTCGTGACTACCTTCAAAATGCAGTGGATGGTTTTAAAACCGCCTAGGACATTGCCAGACGATGGGAGGGGAACATTTTGAACACTTACTTTGATCACAGGTACTTAAAAATTGGTGTTTACTTGTAATACTTAATAATTTACATTGTTAAATTGTTATAAAATTCAAATAGCTATAACTACTGAATGAATCCACCCTTTGAAGTCCGGTTTGTGGCATTGTACTCTGCTAATTAAGAGCTTTAATTTTATACCAAACTTGACCTATGCTGCTATTTAAGAATTTTGTCTGACTCCTTGTGGACCGTCCCCCAAAGGGACTATCTGGTCGGTAATTGGGCAGATGTGTGCGTTACTATCACCAGTAAGCACGTTTGAACTTTGGTATTTCTTTCTATTGTGGTTCAAAAATTAAAAAGGGGGTTCCAGACTTAATTGTCACCCTGTATATATATATATATATATATATATATATATATATATATATATATATATATATAGAAATATGCAAAATTAGATTACTATTTCATCTTAAGTATTATTAATTATTAATTTTAGAATAATATTATTTAATCATCTTCATAGATTTTTCACAGTAAAGTAAATTTTAGAGTAATGGATTTATTCATAGAGATCTAATGCTTTTGTACAGAATTATTTTGAACAAAAATTTAAACAAAATAATTGTAACTGTTGTATAGTAAATGCCATAAACAGATTACCAAGTCTAATCCACTCTACCGTAAATTTCGTCTGTGATTAATATATATTCGGCCAGTAATACTTAAATTTAATGGTCTTATATCATAGAGCTATAAATTCAAGTAATTCACTCAAAAAACTAAAAAGAACCTATATATTATACCTTTGGAATGACTAAAAAAGCATTGCACATTGCTTTTCAAGTGCATTGATTATGTAATAAGCACATTTATGAGTTTTGTGTGCACAGAATAATATTAGCTCACAAACAAAAATATTTGGTGCAAATTACACTTAATTGTAATATTCAGAACAAAGAGAAAACAGCGAGTTCCTGCTTTTAAACATGACTAATCCGAAAAGATCCCTCGGCAGACGCAGTGCAGTCCGAGAATGGTGGCTTCGTAATTCTGATATACGTAATTCTGTGTTTCTACCCACAAAATGAGTCATGTCACAACCGTTTAGTGTTTGATACATTATCCAGTTAACAACTCTCGTGGTAATATGATAAAACGACCAAATGTCAAATTATGTGCAGTATAAGATTATTTATCAAGTTAAACGTTAAGAAATGATATATTTGTTTACACTAAATGAGCGTAAGGTGTAATATGTACTTAATACTGTAAAGTCTGGATAAATATATAGAATATTCGTGTTATTTTTAATGGTTACCTATGAAAAATATAGATATGATAGTTCAAAGTGTTATTTATATTTTTATATTCTGTGAATAATGACATTGAGTTATTTGGAAAATAAGTAAAGCAATACAAACATAATTTGTTTACAACATCTTTTATTAAAGTTTAATATTCATGTACAATAAATCACCCAAACAAAGTTTAGTTTTACGAATAATAAAAAAATGATTTCACAGTTTATCATAGTGGGTTAGTTTATTATAATATTCAGTTAATTTACTTTTTAAAGAATAAATGACTCTATATATTTTACATTATTAACAATCTCGTTTACATTTCATATACTTATATTAATATTTAATCAATATAATTAATATATTTACTAGGATAATTATTTTAGGTATCTTTAAGTATGTTTAAACTTATTAGCCTAACGTTTTATTTCAGTTGTTAGGGTTTTTTGTATTTATCATAATAACGCTTTTTTAATACAGCTTGTCTTAGGCTTAAAAATGATAATGCCAAGTTTAGAAATTAATTTCGAAGGGGAGATGAACGACAATCTCCAGTTTTCAGCAGCAATTTCAAAGAAGCTTAGGCTTTGAAGGTTTACGGCTTACTCAGATGGATGATACCAACGCCAACTAGGTTGCGTATAATAAAGGGGCACCAAACAAGGCTAACAGGTTCTTAATATAAAGGAAAATGTCTCTAAATCTTGAAGCAGTTTTGAAACACGTGATGACAAACATACTAGTATCTTAATGCACTATCTCTTCTGCTTTTTAATGTTTAATTTAGGAACTAAAATTATTCCTACTACTTAAATCTTAAAAGTGTAAAGTATATATATATATATATATATATATATAAGAATATATATATAATATATAAGAATATATATAAGTATATATAAGAATGAAATAAGTAAGCAGTGGGGAGTAATCAAGTGATTACTCCCAAAGTGATTATAAAGCCAAAGTTTGCTGAAAGATAGTAAGGCATGTACAAAATTATGTAAAAATTGCATTTCCGGATAATTTTATGAATAT
Source organism: Homalodisca vitripennis (assembly GCF_021130785.1). Taxonomy (NCBI): domain Eukaryota; kingdom Metazoa; phylum Arthropoda; class Insecta; order Hemiptera; family Cicadellidae; genus Homalodisca; species Homalodisca vitripennis. Next base: position 108,096 of record NW_025776308.1, read on the forward strand.
ATAACACATATTATACGTAATTGATTTTTCATATTTTAAATTCTTCTCAAATAATTTATCGAGTGTAAGTCATAAAACCTGGTTTATGTACTTATTCAAGTGGCTATAGATCAAAAGATATTCAAATAAACGTCAAAATGCATTTATGAATTAAAATTTTGGTCATTGAGCTAAAAATAAAAATGATTACGTAAAGTGGATTCCTTAGTTATCTTTGCATAAGACAATTTGCGAAGAGTTTTGTCTATTTTAGCTTATTGTGACTTCTTCTGAAAGAAAAGAATAACTAATATAACTGTTTTTCACTTTAGTACATTTTAAGTAGACAAAAATATCTTTTTTTTGAGAGGGCAAACATTTTTAATAGAATATTGTAGATGCTTAACTTTAGTCATATTTATATATTTTCATTAATAGGTTTAAAATATTAGAATGGAATGTATCACATTATAAAACAAAATGTGTTATGACGATAAGCTACTAAAACGTCCCTACAGAAACAGTGATTGATGTTTACGTCTTCGGTAGCTCACCGAGAACATAACTCAATGTCGGGCATCTCTTCTTCTTGGTTAGGCCCATTTATTGGCAACGATACAGTACCTGAGATAGCTCATAGCATAGTAGGCATTTTACGTACATCAATTTCAAATCTATAGACTTATACCGAGAACATACGATTGCAATATTCTTTTATTATACATCACAAAAATGCTTTCAAGTACAAGTATGCAATGTAGAAAAGGTATCAGCGTAATAGAAAACATTATTTAAGTAGTTTAAAACTAATTTATCTTTCAAAATAATAAGTATATTTTATTACAGTAGGACTTAAATGAACGATTTTCTATATAAATACTGAAATATGTCAGTATGAGACACTATGAGCAATTAGAAGCTATACACAGTTTTAATACAAATAAGATACAAATAGATATAGGTGCTCCTGATGTCCAAAAGAGATATTGTGTTTTAAGTAGAATCTATTAGGCAAAAATGTCTGCATACATATTTATGCTAATTTATAGCTATAAGAAGAAATCCTTACCCTATATCTCTTCTTGCTGTGTCTTTTATCTTGATATTGGGTTTCAATAGGGATTTATCAGTCAGTATAGCATAATACTCAGCAAAGTTTCAAAGCATAAGGTCATTGATACCTTGTGTAAGAAATACTAACTCTATTACTATACTGATAATAATATTTGAATTTACATAACATTTTATTTATCATATAGTAAATATACTTTTTATGATCAGAAACGTTTTTATGAATATCATATTTTTCCTTTATAAAACAGTGTTATTAAAAAATAGTTTAATTAATAAGGTTTAAATTGACATTTAATTTTTTCACTCGTTCAGGGCTAGTTCTTCATTATTTTCAATTAAAATAAAATAGAGAAACCAAGTGTATTACAAAAGCTAATTAAAGGAATTTTTATATTTTAAACATTTTCTTTATGTTATAAATTTTATTTATTTAGAAATTCTGAAGATTTCACAAGCACTATGTATATCAAAAATGTTATTTTCTTAATAACACTAATACCAAACAATAATATAGTATAAAAATACCATATGAGGCCAGAGGAGGCCTAATTGGTCTTTTCACACCCAAAGTCTACAGATATAGTGTTACGATACAAATAACAGACGTACAATTATAGCTGCTATTGTGTCCTGATTGTTTTGCTAACGGCATCATAAACCATGCCTCAGTGTACAAGTTGACTTTAGTGTACATAATAACATCATGATAAGCTGGAGTGTCATGTTAGATATGAATATAACATTATATCCAAAAATGCACTATATAATTCTTTTCTTTTTGGGGAGATTACGATAAGCGGACTCGGTTTTCATATCGAAATTGGCAAACTATATTACTTAACCATAACAAACGATATAATCAATCGATAGTGATTAATTATTTTGAACAGTTTAATTAAATAAGCTATATAAACAGATGTAAACACTTTCAAATAATACACGTAAGGTGATATTTCAATTTTACATAAGTAACATTCGATCATTAAAAATGGCAGTCAATTTTTGAAAAATACACGACATTGCTTTAAAAAATGATAAGACATATTTTGCGTGGTTTCAAAATGATGGACTCGTACCGAAAACCCATTATGTGAAATTTGTGGGAGAGAAAAAACTGTAACTGTGAGAGGAGCAAATATGGTTGTCTTCAGTTATCCTAATTTTTGTTATAATAATTTGTTTAATCACTGTAAATATTCAATTAATATTTTAATATACAACATATGATTGTTATTAAAGACTATACTTTTATATCGATTGTTGGTCTCGGATTTGAGATACGAATATTAGGTATTGATGATTACATTCTTCGATATAAAATACCGGGTCCGCTTATCGTACCCTACCCATCTTTTTGTTTCAGTATTTATTACACGTACAGTATGTGATTATGCGGCTAAGCGAATGAAATGTAATTAATTTTAGACCTTAGAAAACATGTTTCCTAGGAGTGTGTTTAATATCTGTGTTTTAAAATTTTATAAAATAATAATAACACTCTCATGTATAAGATTGTAATTTTCAATAAAACAACTGCAGAATAGTGTAGATTGTAGAATAACGTACACGCCTGGAGCTGAAAGTGTTAATATGTCTATCTATCTGTCTGTCAGTCTGTCCGTGAGATATATCAGGAATGAACTGATCTGTAGTTTTTATATTTTAATAAAGCTTCATTTTTGTATATGCATCATCAAATTTGAAGTTTGATGGCATGGTGTAGGTCACATGATATGATTTGATAGCGTTGACGAACATGTTTACGTAGGTCTGATATCCATGATAGCAACGAAACAATAGCAAGATAAATGAATTTGCAAACAAACTTAGTAGAATCATATGAGCTGTGGAATTTAAATACTGATAGTAACAACCTCAGAGAACTCTGGTATGTTACAATTGGGTAGTTTATTGAGCTGTTTTGATCATGTTTTAATTTATTTACTACAATTCTACTTGTACATTCCGGTAACTAACCATCTTGAGGGTTAAAGTTTATGATTGTTTTAATATTTAATTTAATTCACTGCATTAAAAAATCGTGATTGTAAATGAAACATGTGTTTTTTGTAGAAAATTTTAAAACCTATTTAACGTTACCTGTGCAACTATTTTGTTAAAATTAAAAGTAAAATGTTGTGTAGTGTAAGTTCATTGCGTACCTTATAATTACGTGTTATTAACGTATGCGGAAACCTCTTGCATTTCTGGAAATTAATTGTAAAATTATATTTACTGCATATAATATATACAAGTTTATTTGAATTCTGAAGTATGTACGTGACTAATATTTTTGAAAGAATAATTGACGAAGTTTAAACGATAATTTAGAGTTTTATAGATGGAGCCTATAATAACCATTTCGTAGTCCACACCTATGATTTCATACATATGGCCGAGAAATAAGTAAGTTAAACATAAGTATATCACGAAGACAATTAATGTAATTATTAATTATAAAACTAACATGATATCACACTGTTTTACTATAAAGTGCGTTAATTTACTGATACGTACAGACTTTTACTTAGGCGTGATATATAGGAGTCGCACTCAGTTAAACAATTTTGCTCTCAACGCTAATATTCTATAAGGTTAAAGTAAGCCCTAAGGCGTCTCGTAAAAGGGTTATTTGCGGTTTCATACACAATTTAAGCCTCAAAGCTCATTTAATTATCTAGACGCAGACAGACTCATGTTGCATCATACTTTTTTCATTATGTGGGTTACATATCGGTGTTTAAATGATAAACGTCTGCACTCCAAATCAGTAAAATATTATGCATGTGTTCCGATAGTTTCGGTATATCATACAGTATGTTTCAATCTCTTATGGATGCATTAAATTTGTTTATAAATTTATTAATCTTTACATTTGCTCGTTGCATTATTATTACTCATAATACCAATCTAAAAAATATTCGCTAACGCTCAGCCAAATCCTTTGGAAAACATGCGCTTTCATCGAACTTAGTGTCCTTCATAAAAAATAAATATTTATTCATTATATAAAGTCCATAATTCAGTTCATTTGTGGGATTAAACATCAACTAATAAGTAAACAACATTTCCGTTTATTATTATTTTTATGCCTATTACCACAACATAAAAGTGATTTTTCAACACAAAAAACGTTGGTCGTCTTCACAGAGACCTAGGTTAAACTGTTGTATATAAAAAGTGAAAAACTCGTAGTTTCTCAATTTGTAGGTATTAAACATTGAATCGTTGAGCACATCAATGAATGTATGAAATACCTAACACGTTAATTTGATTTTCTTCCATATATGTCTATATTTTCATTATTTTAAAGTAAAATAAAAGCTGTAAATATACAAATTGAAACATTTAAAATCAACTGTAAACAAACTCAGTGGGTGTATCACGAGTAGAATGTTTTGTTCGCCACTATTCCCAACAGTGTCGGTTAAGGCGACCCCTGGTGTTGATTTATCGTTGTCCCAGCGATATCACTAACACCACGCCGTTAATCTGCAAACGAACCCCTACAGGGCTGTTTATTTACTAGAATCACTTATTTTCACCTATATGAAGCAAATTAAAACTGGATTCTTTTATACCTTGTATATTATTTTCTCGCTATTTAAAAAACTAGGATCATTTCACAGTTTTGCAAAACCATAGCCCTTTATTACTATTACATGTAGGACTTCACAGAAAGCTGCATTCAACATTTTATTTATATCAACTATTAATAACATATGCATAATGGTTCAGAGTACCTCTTAAACTTTACGTATGAGTAAAACAATTTGTCCTATAACTACTAATTCTTTTTATTTATCTTTAAAATTTGTGATATTCTAAAGTCTGAATAAGGGCATAACTAAATTTAATGTTTTAAATGTTTCTGCTATCCGGTAATGCTCATGCATTCCAAAAGAGCATAATGCGCCAAATGTAGTTCGATATTGCCTTTATAGAAATGACGCTTCATGCAATATATCAAGTTCGTAGGTTTCTTCATTCTGTGGACACCGTACGGACAGATAGATATAAATGAACTTTTTCCGGACACTCGAGTGACAGGCTTCACTCAATTAAACTTTAAGGAAATCTTCAAAGTAAATCTTTAAGGTAATCCATGTATTATATGACTGCCTGATTAGGTTTTAATAACGTTTTGCTCATCAAATATTCATGGTAATGTTTAATGCGTTAACAATTGTTCCGTATTGATGACGTCATCAGTCCTCTATACCCATTATTGATTTAATGAATGCGTCTCAAATAAATGTCATAATTAAAAATAGGAATTAAAAAGAAACAAATTATTTACAAATATTATATGATATTTGATTTAAATTTGTACAATTTTCTTCATTCCCACTATTATAAAAATGCTTATGTACCTTCATGAGTAAAATTGTAACAAGAAAAAAGATAGAACGTTTATTATTATGTATTGAGCTTTGTAAGTTATTCAATGATACGCGCTAATTGCTGAAAACATTATAAAATTTATGTTTACAAAAACAACAAAACCATCCAAATAACCCTAGAACTTTGAGAAGTATATTCAAATGTTTGACAACGAAAGTAGGCTTGATTCTCCGCTGTCTTCAAAGCTGTTATAAGACTTTAATGATATTAGTTTTATATGTATTAAAACTGAAAGCAATCATGTTTTGAGTAAAGGTATAAGGTGGGCAAAGGTTAAGTATTTAAGGTAGGTTCTGATTATTGAAATGTTGTTACAATAACATTGCCTTGCTTTGGTATAGCCTTATTGTACTATTGTATTAAATGTGACACACACATGCGGTTTTTATTATTTAAATATATACGTGTTTGTACTGCCACATCTACCAAAACATTAACATTGTGGAATAAATATAAATATGTTTGCATATTCTTGTGACACACTATTCATTAACTGGGCTTTAGCAAAGCTTATTACTCGGGAGAATGGAAAAGTTTCATTTCTCACTTTCTGCTTCTACTAAGTTTGCTTGCATAATATCTCGAAAAGGAACTTATTTATAGACTTAAAACTGTGTTCAAACCTACATTTCATACGAGCAAAAACTATTTCGGTGATTGTACAAGTCATTCCACTAGATTTGGCTGATCAATACCGAATATTTTTGTATTTGTGAAAATAGCAGAAATAATCAATTTTTAAACATACTCAAAACATACATCCAACCATCCCAACATATACAGGATTGTTTTTAAGTGACTTGATGTTATATAAGACCAAATTTTAAGATCAAAAATCTGGATGTAACATGTAGCAAAATATTTAGAGAAAAAGTTCATGTCATGTCAATTAATCGACGCATGAAATTTCATTTTTAAAAGAATGGGTTTTATGACGGTCATTTTAGTTTCATTTTTTTAATGCTTGTCCTTCTGCCTATCTGTCTTCCGGCCATCTCGAGAATAAAATAAGCTATAGGTGTTTAATCTTGCATGCAACCTCAGTTAAGCCTTTTTTACGGGAAGTAGTGTGTATTATTAGACGTGTCAAATCATTAATTTTATTGAAACTGTGCATTATATAATCCATGTCAATCCATATATAATCCATACACTAACACACACAACGTAGATTACTAAGGGTGAACATTCTTCCACAATACACTTTTGCTTGTGCGTGTGTGACGTGATGTCTGTGCTCATTAGCAACGCTAGGGCTCCTTTTCTCAAGTCTGGACTTCATAGGTGAGATGTAAATTTGTTAGAATAGCTGATGCTTTTATGTTTTAAGTGCTTGTTTACTTATAAGTATTTTACACCTCAGGAAGAGGTAAGATTTAATACCTAAAAAGTAGTGTAACATATAACGATGGTAAATTGCCAAAACTATCACCAATAACAAGTTTTATTAATCAAATAATGTATGTATTGTCATGGCAAACCAAACAGTTGAAAGTATTCTAACCGTCTACGTAACATCATTTTGTTTGTACACTGGAGTTATTTCATTCATTTGCAGGTTAAGTAAACACTGATACTTTAAGTATGTTTTTAGATTTGTAGAGTATTATTTTACATTATAATTTCGCAAATTAATCTGATCCACAAAGAGAAATAAAACTTCAATTTTTTTATGAATTCGACTTATTTTTTGCGTAGCAATTTTGTATCGTAAAATTCAATATTGTTCTACATTAATACATGTAATAAACTTAACCACACATAAATCTAATGTAAACATGGCTGAAGCGTTGACGAATAAAAAGTATTTTTTAAAGTATTGGACAGACAAATAATAAAACACTCTCTTTGCTTTTTTTGTTTTTTTATCATCCGAAACAAATTGTAAATATTTGATAACGTTAAAAAACAAAGATAAATTCCAAGGTAACTATGAATAAAATAAGAAAGAACGAAAAAAGATTATAATAAGGCATGTTCTCATAAAATATTTTTCTAAATTAGTTGAAAACTTTAGTGTTTGACTAATGAATATAGATTTACTCGTAAATATATCCCTTCGTTACGAAAAAAAGTGTAATAATATTGTATGAAGCTTAGTGCATACGAGGGAGAAAACTACCCGCATTTATGAAATATAGCGCGTTACTGTTCTCTGTGGGATTGTAATAAATAAATTTCAAGATACTTATGCCTAATATACACCAAGGGCCTACTTACTCTATATTTCTTCGAATTTGTCTAACTTGACACAGGAAGAAGTTCCCTTTTCGCAGGACATACGAATTTAGTTCGTTATTTTTTCCCTGTACTAATATTATGTTTATTAATAATTGTTATATATAAGATTAGCATGACATTATTTTGTAATGATACAGAACCCCTATTTTTAAAAGGCCTAATATTTTTTTACGGTTTAAAAAAAAAATATTTTATACCTTCATAGTGATATTTTCAACGAATTTTAAGTAGTTTTTTATGATCGCATTACTTTACACTGTGTAAATCTAATTTCTGTCGTCGTTAGATAAATAATCTAGAAAATACTGCAAACTTTTATGTTTTCTTAAGAAGTTCTAAATGACTAGTGAAATTTTATTTTTAACCTAGACCGTTTAGTAACTACCTATTATTAAATGAAGATCTAAGTTACGTTATACAAATTTTTTACTAATATGCATTGGTTAGGCTACTTCTTAAATTTTCCTTAATTAAAAAATTTATTTTCAAATGAGTTTCAGTAATTCTATCAATATTCCCCAATATAGATATTTTTTGCAAAAACTGTAAAGAATATGTATTGTATTATCAAATGATCAAGATGTCTTCACTAAATTTACTTAATTAAATATTTTGATGAGGCAGATATTATATTACCATTATTAGATCCAAAGGCAAATGTTTGTGAATGATAAATTGCATTTTATTAACATCTGAATGTGTAAATTTATCAGTAATGGTTTTAAATAACAATCATGATTTTAAATGGTAAATTCTGCCATCAAAAAACCTCAAGATTACCTGAATTTAAATATTTTATTACATTTATAATCAAGCAAAAATCTAATACTGCTTCTATCGCGGAATTCCCTGTTATGAAGTTTATGATAGGTTTCTCTCCTATTTTTTACACGCTATAGTAGCAAAACATTCCCACAGTGAATCTGATTTTTATTTAGACAATTTACTGCGTAGTATTAAGTAAACTGTTAACAAGAAATTGTGTGTAGTTTTGTTTGTATGGAGTAGTCTAGATTATTTCTATATTGGTTGAAAAAAAACATGTAAAGGTCCAATTTATTAATATTTTTCACAAACTATCACTTGTAATACTGTTACTGGTCCAGTAGGTTATTGCTAACCTGAGTGAAATAAACGGAATAGAGAACCTCACCAATAACAGCGGGTTTGGCGTCAACAACACAATATATTGTGCAATATGTGGACGTGGCAACTCCATGTTTATGCTGGCTTGCATTTACGTGTCATTCCAGTATTGAAATTAGCATGGCCATTGCTTTACGTAGCTTTCTATTGGTTATGTCCTAATTCAGGTACAACTGTTAGTATGAATTAAATTATTATAATTCAAAGACTATAACTTTTCAAATCTTCAACTAGTTTTTGTGTAATACATTGCAGTCAGTTTATCATTATACTTAATATTATATTGAAAAAAAAAAATATATATATATATATATATGTTATATATCAGCAATCATTTTAATTACTAATAATTCCAATTATCAAACCAAAAATAATATAATAATATCATGCAAAATAAAATAAATAGTCGCTACTGTTAGTACAATTTAAAACATTTCCCTTTCATATTTGGAATGGGTTTAGTCTGAGGAAATTGGAAAATAACAGATAAAGATGGATCGTAATGCTTTGGTCAGGTATGTGGCTCAATAAATGTCTGTTAAATGTGTAAGGGTTGCCAATGTATTGCTTTACATTATAACTTTTGTACAAACGTGCAAAGTTATAATTGGTATACCTATAAATGGACCTTAAAGCGTAATTTTATCTCTATAGTTAATTGTATTTAGAAAAACCTTCGGAAAATCAAACAGTCAAACAGATAGACTAATAAAAGGCACATTTACCTATCCTCCTGTGTTTTATAATTCATAATCATTCATCTAATTACTTATGAAACCTATAACATGACGCGAGTAAATAAATAAATATTATACCCTTCAACATTAATGTTAAGTTAAAATTTTCTAAAACTAAATCATATTTATTTGGACTTCGTTTATTTTTTAACAATATATAACGAAGAATAAGACGCAAACTGCTCCTAAGAGTCAGCCATTGTTATTTACGGATCTCTAAATAGAGATGATAAGGGTATTATCAAGGCAACACAACTTGGTCTCCACGTGGCTGTCTATGAGGTACAGATTCCTCTATAGAGATGAAAAGAACACTAACCAGACAACACAATATTGTTCTCCACGTGGCTGGTCTATGATGTACAGATTCCTATATGGAGATAACAAGGGCAATAACAAGACAACACAATTTGGTCTCCACGTGGTTGGTCTGTGCTATTAAGGCGTTTGATATTATTTGCATTAGTCTTTCACAACTCCACAGATACTGTGATGACGTTTATTTGTACAACTATGAGTTATATATGATAAATAATAATTAAACAAAGTAAACTAATTGTTTAATTCAGTCGCAAGTATGAGACAATTACTATTATAATATTTATTTATAGGTAAATGTCAAAATAACTGGTCTGTAAAAAAGTATTATGTGTTTAATATTGCAAATAATCTTGTCACATTTTGTTTAATCTCAAAAGTAAATATTAACGAGAAATGGGAAGATATTTCCCATGTAACTCAGAGTTCTGTGTCTAAATTATTGATTCATATGTTTAGAACTTCGTTTTCTAATCCCCTCTTACATTGAACAGGCCCGTATACTTAGAAATTTAAAGGTCACCTCGATTTTACACTTACTATTAGTGTAATACTAAGTTGAGCTATTTCTAGTTTTCACTGTTTCAGGGAAGTAAGCTAAGTTCACTATGTAATTGATAATAGTTAAACGTTATTTCATAAAAAATATACGTTAATTCTTACGATTTTCGGAGGGACGAATAATACCACCAAGAACGATTTTCAATTGATTGAACTGTCAAGGCCTTTCTCGGTTTATTCTTGTCACTTAATAAAGAGTTTTTTCCCATGTTCAGTGATAGTAGAAGAAGGTAAATATATTAACTTAGTTTTGTACGTATGTAAACAAAGGTAAATAATCTGTACTCAATCTGTTACAAAAGGTTAAAGATATTGTAATTATTAATTGTACTTGTGGATGAGCTTTAGCTAATACTATTACTTGAGTGGCTGGAAAAAACGTATGCCTGTCTGTCTTCGTTATATCTATCCGCACGGTATTTCGAAAGCAAACTTTCGCTTTACACTTGAAAGTGTGCATTAATTTTAATTGGTATGTAGGTATTAGTTCGAGGATGATGAATGTAATTCCATAGGATTTACTATCGATCAATCACTTAACAATTAATATCTTATGAAACTTAAATGTAAACAGATGTTTAGCCACTTTATCGAACTATCTAAGATAGTTTCAACAGTTGTTTAGTGTCAGTTCAATTTAGATTATGAAGCGTAAATACTCCAATATAATGTGTTCTTAATTAAAAATTATTCCAGGTAACTTTTCTAATATTTCTCTTCTTATAATTCTTCCTCGGATTTCAAAGAATAATTTACAACATGAATTAGCACAATCGATCTAGCCGTTTTTGAGGTTAGCACTTTACAACCCAATTTGTTTAATTTATATTTATAAGATGTTTTGGTCGAATATTTTGTCTAGGTTCTATTACATAACACTGATATTTAAAAGTATTTTCTATAAATATGATGCAACATATGAATACTTAAAAGTACAATATATATTACGCAGTAATAATACAGCTGTTATTTGTCCAAGGATGGTGATAATATATTTTGATATTATTAGGACTTGTATACAAAAATATATTTTCAAGTTTTGTTACCAAAACAATATCCAAAACAGTGTGAAGTAGTGACGTAGTGTACAGCGTGACAAAAGAGCGTTCCTTGTCCATTAGATGATAACTCTGGTCATTGTATTGTCAATAAAAGGCACTCAGGGCACATATTTCAGCATTTTAAATGCCAAAGCGGTAGTCAGTTCCCTTAACGCAGCTTCCACCTTCGCCTAAATGTTTAACAGAGTACTATAGACTTCCGAAAATATTATTTATAAAAATACTATCTTTCAATGGGATCAGTTCCTAACACACTATTTGCGCTGTAATTCACCTATATTTTCAACTTTTTTTATTTTAGTTACGTAAATGAGAAATAGTAAATCTCTTATATTAGCATGTTTGCTTCACAAATATTAATACGGAAATTCCAATTATAACATGTAGAATATGTCGCATTTGAAACCTAGTTCATTTGTAGGCAATATGTTTATATTTTACAATTAAATAGCTCTATATGCTCTAATAATTGCTTTTGAGCCTCTACGTTCCTTGTTGACGAGTATTGTATTTATTTATTCCTTCAAAATAACATAACTTCAGGCTTCAGGAAACAAGTCTGAGAAAGCATTAGATTTCAGATGCTGCTCGTGTGAAGAAGGTGAAATGGAGCTAAACTCAAATTTCGCCTTTAATGAACTCTTCCCACCATAGCGACGGTATGTACTGTATTACATATTATTGTGTGTTTTATAGTAACATAAGGCTTAACATTATCATTTTATAGAATTTAAAATGGTGGTTGTGTAAAAAGTATCTAAATAGTATAAATGAGTATATCAAGATATATACTTAATTTAAATTTTGCATAATTATAACAGACGCATGTAGTAGATAATCATAAATTTTTATTTTACTCACCATAAAATACATCAGTATACTTCTAAATTGTTTCAGCCTGTTTGATTTCATATAATTATCTCTAAACTTAACTGAAAGCAGGAAGAAAGAGGTTGATATTGAATATAAGAATATTCATTTTAAGTACATTCTTCCCACATTGTGACTATGTTTCAGACTGCAGGTTGTTTCTTACCAATAGACTATTGAAGAAATTTTGAAATCCTTCAAACAGAGTGACTAGCCAAAATGAATGCGTAAATAACGCTATTTCTCTCTACTTCTACTTCCATATGAGTTTTCAATGGCAAATTGTATTGTACTGTACCTCCCAGTACACATCACCGCTTTTGTATTGTATAGTTTACATAGTAATAAATATAATACTGAGGTGTATAGTTTAGTAATGTACGATACAGTTTCATAATCAGAATTAACAATTTGTTGGAACTATAGATGTTATAATAACACTCTATAAGCATGGAAAGCAATAGCAATCAATTTAAAAATATAAAATGTTATTATTTATATCCGTATTCCCTTAGATTAACTTTTTAATATTGAATGTTCTAGACAGGAATTATTAATTTTAAAGGCAGAAAATAGAGATAACATTATGATGAAAATAACTACCAAACGATTTGTCTTACCCACAAGTGTGTGTTACTCGTACTTTATGGAGTATTGTAAAGTAAAGTACGAGTAGGAGTCTGTGTCACCGCCGCGTATCCTCGCTGCTACAGCGCCCCCCGCCCTTCTTACCACCGTCCCGAAGCTGGCGCCTGCTGCTGCTGACGGGGGGTCGACTGTTACCACTCAGCAGTCACCAAGACATCAAAATGTCACTTACGCCGAAGCACTCAGGGGATCACCTACGCCAGGCAGTGCTGATAAAAATGGACGCTCTCCTGAATCAAAAAACATGGACAATCTTGTCGGTGGGAAGCCGGACTAGGGGTGACTTCGGATCCAGTTGCGAAGCATACAAAAACTCTAAATCATCTTAAAAAACCCAAAAAAATTCAAAATTCAAAATTCTCAACAGAAATAATTAAATTGGTTCACCAGAATGCCCAAATCGCAACAAACAAAATTGATGAATTGGCAGTCATGTGCGAAGAACTTAAACCTGATGTTTTAATAGTATCTGAGCACGGTTTTATAGTCGACACGATTCATCTTTTCAAAATTCCAAATTTTATATTGGCAAAATACTTCTGTCGAAACTATTTCAAAGGGGGCGGTGTGGCAATTTTTGTAAAATTCGAACCTTTCAAAATCAACAACATGTCTGAGATGAATTTTGAGGCTGAAGGCATCGAAATCGTGTCAGATTGTTTGGGGAAAATAGCCGTCATTGGGTTATACAGATCACCCAATGGATGCAGCAATTCTTTTTTTGAAAAATTTGAACAACTTCCAATAACCTTTTTTCAAACTCAGTGAAGTTCCTAATAATGGGAGACTTCAACATTAATGTAATGGATCCCACTGACCCCCTCACCCAGCGGCTTCGTGATATTCTAGTTTCTTTCAATTTAAATTGGTCCGTGAATTCACCGACACGAGTGACCGCTACAACGAGTACTGCCATCGACAATGTTGTCACCAACATTCCTGACCTGACAGTCTCTGTTTTGAACACTGCAATCTCTGACCACTTTGCGCAGGAGGCCGTGGTTCATGGGTGCAAACTGGAAAGTCAAAATTCTAAATTTAAAGTTGCCAGGACAATTCGGCCCCAAAATATTCACCACTTGAATGAGATTTTGGAAGTCGAGCCTTGGCAGTTTTTAGACAAGTTTGGTAATGTCGATAACATGTATGCAGCATTCAGTGATGGTTTCAACTATTACCTGGATGTTGCTTGTCCGTTCAGGAGGACCAAAGTCAATCGCAAACCACAAAAAGGTACGTGGGTGACTAAGGGAATTCTTGTGTCTCGAGAGAAGCTAAAATTTTTCACAAAATTTTCATTGGAACCCAAAACGAACATTTCAAAACTTTTTTCAGAAATTACCGAAGGATCTATAAAAAAGTTATACGAGCAGCTAAAGCGTATGATGTAAATAGAGCCTTGGGTAACTGCGAAAACTTCTCAAAAACTGCTTGGAAAATCATAAACGACTTATCTCGAGATACAAATTTGAGCAAAAACACCAAAGAAATTGCAATCAGAATTGAAGACAAAATTGTTGAAAATCAAGCTCAAGTAGCAGACGAATTCAATAAGTACTTCTCTTCCGTTGCTACAGTGAACTCGGCGTTCACTGAACCTCGGTTCGGCGGGGGAGATGCTGTTGAACCAGTTGCATCCATGGCTTTGGCTCCTGTGTGTGAGGGGGAGGTAGCACGTGTAATACAAGGGCTGAACTCAAAAAAAACGTGTGATGCCAGCGGGATGTCAGTGTGGCTTCTCAAACGTTGCTTCAGGCACATAGTGAGACCACTCACAAAACTTTTCTTTGGAAAAGGGAACTTTACCGTCTCTCCTGAAGACGGCCAAAGTCATCCCGATCTTCAAAAGGGACGATCCTTGCCTTGCAAGCAACTATCGCCCAATCTCAATTCTGCCTGTGTTTAGCAACATTTTTTAAAAGATTTTTTATGAAAGACTTGCAAACTTTTTTGAAAATAACAAAATTCTGAATCCAGAACAATTTGGATTTAGGAAAAACAGATCTACAGTGGATGCTGTGAACAACCTCCTGGACAATGTTGTCGATGGAATGGAAGGACGAGAACATGTGCTTAGCATATTCCTCGACCTATCCAAAGCTTTTGACTGTGTGCATCATGAGACACTGTTGAACCAGTTGGAGAAATGCGGCGTGCGGGGGCTCTCGCACTTGTGGCTCGCTTCTTACCTCAAGGATCGAGACCAGTGCGTGGAGATCTCGAACGTTGTTTCAAACAAAATTAAAATGACCCACGGTGTCCCTCAGGGCTCCATCCTTGGGCCTCTCTTGTTTCTAGTTTACGTCTGTAGATTGAAATCAGTGATCCAGCATGGAACGCTGGTTCAGTATGCTGACGACACTACTCTCTGTCTCAAAAACAAATCAACCCAAGATCTGGAAATCAATTCTTTCATAGAATTGAATGCATGCATTCAGTATTTTGCTGAAATAAACCTGAAAACAAATCAGTCTAAAACAAATGTCATACATTTTAGCCTTCGACAAAATGATCACACAGCGCACCCTGCTGTGTTTGTGGATGATGTTCGTTTAGAGGAAACTGATTCCACAAAGTTTTTGGGAATGTTCCTAGATAGAGGACTGACCTGGGCTGATCATGTGGACAATGTATGTGCTAGAGTAGCCTCAGGCATATATGCCTTGCGGCATTTAGCAAAGTTTTGTTCCCTCAGAGTTTTAAAAATGGCCTATTTCGGCTTAATCCACCCACACTTTGCGTATGGAGTGAGACTCTGGGGAGGTTGTGCCAGAAACAAAATGGAAAGAGTTTTCAATCTCCAAAAAAAAGCAATCAGAATCATTGCAAAGCTGAATTATAGAGAGTCGTGTAGGGAATCTTTCAGGGAGCTGGGGTTGCTGACTTTGCCCTGCCTCTACATTCTTGAGGTGATCACGTACTGCAAATCAAAGTGTGATTTGGTTCGTGGCGGTGATGTTCACCAATATGGGACAAGAGGCAGGGACAATTTTCGAACTAGTCAATACAGATTGACGTTATCACAACACCTCCCGCAACAAGTTGGTGTCAGATTCATCAACAAGCTCCCTGAGAGTATAAAAAATTCCATCAATCAAAATCAATTAAAAACTCGTCTCAAATGCCTTTTGGTGTCAAAAGCGTTTTATTCTGTCGATGAATTCATGATGAGCCGCTGGGAGGTCTAAATTTGCACAGTATTTAAATAATCAGTTTGTATGTGTTTGCTCTGGATCTGGAGTCGGTATGTATATGTTTGCTTTGGATCTGGAGTCAGTTTGAATGTGCCTGAGCGAATGTATGAATTGTAAGTGTGAATGTGTATGAAGGTATAGTTGGGACTATTTATTTTTGTTTTTGACGATTGCGATACAATGTTGAATTGTTTTAAAATGCAATAAAGAGATTATTATTATTATTATTTATGTACACGCTATTTGTAATCCCTGAGCATTGCATGAGGTAACCATTGCGTCCCCAAATAAGACCTGAAGATTTGATCAGTTGAAGATCAAGATTCAATCTTTGTATGAAATTACAATTAGGCTTATGCAAATTATATAAGGCTTAATGAAAAAACTTTAGCCTATAGACCAGTTCGTTCTTGAAATATCGTGCGCACAGATATACAGTGAAAAATGAAATGATTTATCTTTTAACTAATTTGAATAAAAATTGGTAATTAAAGTACGGTTATTCTATAGAAAGAGGTTTTAAACACACGCTCATTCAAGGTTGTAGATTAGCATTCTTTTATATTTAACAATCACTCAGTTATGTGAATTATAGTCAATGTATTATTACGGCACACCACTTTTCGAGTAATATGTTTTGATGAACTTGAATGATAAATTTCATATCTATACCTCATTTAATATTGAACCGTTTCCGTACAGGCACACAGAATTCTGTGAATTTCCCAGGAAATCGAAACACAAATTGTGCCAGAAAGTGATGGGCTTCAATAAAGAGAAACGCAGCCATAAACCATGGATGGAAGTTTACCATCTAGAATTCATTGTTTCAATGTATCATAAAGTTTACAGATACAATCTTTCTCGTGATGATTTTCCACGCAAATAAATGTTATGAGTACCCTCACATGTTTTCATTAAGTTGAGTTTCACAGCAGTATTTAAACAATACAATTCTGCATATCAAGTCAGGATATTAGTCATGATTTTGTATGTGTTTTTTTATATTTAGTCTATATAAGATACTATGTCACATTAACAAAATTCATATTATTGTACTCAGTTTTATTATAATTTTATATATTTTATGACGTTATCACTCTTTTCTAGTAACAGTGAACTAAGTTTTGGCTATATATTATGTAAACTTCGTAAAACGTTCCGCTATATAGGTCAGTTTGTTCTTGAGATGTCAGACAGGCAATAGTTTTGAAACATGCATAACCAATTTTTATGCTTTCATGTCAGAAACAGTATAGTAATTGTTTTGTTCAATATGAAATGAATAAATAAATGAGTTTATTTCGAGTGTATAAATACATGTTCAACTAATGAATTTAGGTGGTGAGAAATTAAAGTGACCACTTCATCCAGTAGCGGGGCCATTTGCAACAAGTAAATTAACAATAACTGTGAAAAAACAAAAAATATTAAGCTATTAAGCTATAACTAATACCTACATAACAATTACAATTAATGCACACTTTCAAGTGTAAAGCGAAAGTTTGCTTTCGAAATACCGTGCGGATAGATATAACGAAGACAGACAGGCATACGTTTTTTCCAGCCACTCAAGTGATAGTATTAGCTAAAGCTCATCCACAAGTACAATTAATAATTACAATATCTTTAACCTTTTGTAACAGATTGAGTACAGATTATTTACCTTTGTTTACATACGTACAAAACTAAGTTAATATATTTACCTTCTTCTACTATCACTGAACATGGGAAAAAACTCTTTATTAAGTGACAAGAATAAACCGAGAAAGGCCTTGACAGTTCAATCAATTGAAAATCGTTCTTGGTGGTATTATTCGTCCCTCCGAAAATCGTAAGAATTAACGTATATTTTTTATGAAATAACGTTTAACTATTATCAATTACATAGTGAACTTAGCTTACTTCCCTGAAACAGTGAAAACTAGAAATAGCTCAACTTAGTATTACACTAATAGTAAGTGTAAAATCGAGGTGACCTTTAAATTTCTAAGTATACGGGCCTGTTCAATGTAAGAGGGGATTAGAAAACGATGTTCCGAACATATGAAACAATAATTTAGACACATAACTCTGAGTTACATGGGAAATATCTTCCCATTTCTCGTTAATATTTACTTTTGAGATTAAACAAAATGTGACAAGATTATTTGCAATATTAAACACATAATACTTTTTTACAGACCAGTTATCTAGACATTTACCTATAAATAAATATTATAATAGTAATTGTCTCATACTTGCGACTGAATTAAACAATTAGTTTACTTTGTTTAATTATTATTTATCATATATAACTCATAGTTGTACAACTAAACGTCATCACAGTATCTGTGGAGTTGTGAAAGACTAATGCAAATAATATCAAACGCCTTAATAGCACAGACCAACCACGTGGAGACCAAATTGTGTTGTCTTGTTATTGCCCTTGTTATCTCCATATAGGAATCTGTACATCATAGACCAGCCACGTGGAGAACAATATTGTGTTGTCTGGTTAGTGTTCTTTTCATCTCTATAGAGGAATCTGTACCTCATAGACAGCCACGTGGAGACCAAGTTGTGTTGCCTTGATAATGCCCTTATCATCTCTATTTAGAGATCCGTAAATAACAATGGCTGACTCTTAGGAGCAGTTTGCGTCTTATTCTTCGTTATCTATAAACAAAGTCCAAATAAATATATTTCATTTTATTTTTAGAACATTTTAACTTAACATTAATGCGGAGGGGTATAATATTTATTTATTTACTCGTGTCATGTTATAGGTTTTATAAGTAATTAGATGAATGATTACGAATTATAAAACTCAAGAGGATAGGTAAATGTGCCTTTTATTTGTCTATCTGTTTGACTGTTTGATTTTCCGAAGGTTTTTCTAAATATAATTAACTATAAAGATAAATTACGCTTTAAGGTCAGCGAGTAATTACGTGCAGGTATACCAATTATAACTTTGCACGTTTGTACAAAAGTTATAATGTAAAGCAATACATTGGCAACCCTTAAACATTTTACAGACATATATTGAGCCACATACCTGACCAAAGCATTACGATCCATCTTTATCTGTTATTTTCCAATTTCCTCAGACTAAACGCATTCCAAATATGAAAGGGAAATGTTTTAAATTGTACTAACAGTAGCGTCTATTTATTTTATTTTGCATGATATTATTATATTATTTTTGGTTTGATAATTGGAATTATTAGTAATTAAAACGATTGCTGATATATAACATATATATATATATATATATTTTTTTTTTTTTCAACACTTAGAAATCACCGGGTATCTCGAAATTCAGAAATTTGGTCATAGATTTGTTCTATAAAAGTTATATATTGTAACTTTGGGTGGGATGGAATTAA
Organism: Homalodisca vitripennis; assembly: GCF_021130785.1. Classification (NCBI taxonomy): domain Eukaryota; kingdom Metazoa; phylum Arthropoda; class Insecta; order Hemiptera; family Cicadellidae; genus Homalodisca; species Homalodisca vitripennis. The sequence continues at coordinate 127,700 of NW_025776308.1, forward strand.
ACTTGGTAACTCCTGGAATCTGGAGTTCAATTCCGTATGAAGAGATCCAAAAAACGTGACGACGAAGACGTTAAATACAAACTTTGTACACTGTATCGACATTATAGACACCTAAACTAAAACTGACATTTGTTTCTTGTTTGCTCAGCATCTATTCTGATGCTGCGATTGGCGGAAGTTAAGACCTAAACACAACATTCGCATTCAATTAAAACTATACAAAGTGCGCATATGTTTAGTAAAACCTCCTATGTTAATCTATTATTTTTAACAAGTATGTGATGAATGTAAATAAATATTTTCTTAGTACTACTGTTTCGCTCAACTGAGACATGAATTCTGTTGCATAATGTTGATACTATTTAATTATTTTCGTCATAACACAGAATTTCACAAATAAAGCTAGCGGTTTAGCTAGATTATTAACGTTTGACAACTATACGAATTTTCTAAATATTTTATCACCATATTAACCGTTGCAAGACAGGCTAACAGATTTCTATGTCGGTTGTCAAGACAAGCAAAACTGTCGCCAACAGAGTTTGATTAAGTTATTGTGTGGTGACTCCAACACGACTGCAATGGAGCTAATGGGCGTTAAGAACCTCATTTTGTAACTCAGTACTTACGTTGGTCAGGAAGTAATTAAGTTTTATTAATAGCTAGAACTATCCATTTCAAGAGTCATGAGTAAGTGACTTTAGCCCTAATATTCTAATAATATTATAAATTCAAAATTGTCTTTGTTTATTTGTTTTGCTTATACATGAAAACTATTCAACCGGTTGTACTCAATTTTAAATGGATATGTTTAGGGTCCTGGTTTGAATATAGATATATTTCTGTTTAGAAAATCTCTTTGGGCTACGCCCTAAGTCTCTAAAGTGAGAAAAAGTTAATCTTAATCTCTAAATATACGTAATATTCAATGAAAGAGACTGCTAAATGTAATAAACTTTTATTTTTAAACATTTTATTATGACAACATAACCATTATGTTTAATTTGAAAACATTTGTTTTAATTTGTTATGATTTATAGTGTTAAAGCATAGAGTAAGCTTGATAGTAAGATCACGTTTTCTTTCGACCTTTTCTGCAACTTTTGTTTAACATAAATTTTTATTCATTTTCTTATCATGTATCTATTCTGTGTTCAAAAAGAGTTACAGAAAACTTACATACACTTTTAGGTATATAAAGTTTAGAGAATTGCATGTACCTATTAGATATAAAAGACAAAGTTACTATCTGACTGTTACTATAAATTTAATCATTTTTATAAGAACCATCTATGTTTTCTTTTGACAGAAGCAGGCTACTCAAATCTGTGTAGTGACGCAAATATCAAAAAACGGATATATTAGATCCCAAGTGCTTTATATACCTTAAAGTCCCTCACACTTACCGCTATCTTTCTTCAAAACTACTCTGAAACTGGATTATTTTATCTTGGCTTGTGTATTAAAAAACATACCTACTTTAAAGTTTACTTACGGATATATTTAATATTTTTATCATAAGACTCAATTACCAACACGATTACGCATGTGCTCTTAGTAACCTTAATAGTGTATATATATGAAGTAATAGAGTTATATTTATCTTTAGGATATTTTTATACAGTTTTTATTCTAATACGTATTAGCATTATATATTTATTTCGTTTTTCTATGTTCACTGTTTTACAAAACTATTGTGAGGTTCAGAAATAGGTAAATTGCAATTGATAAAAGTTTTCTCTCTTCTTTTTCACTTGAAGAATGATTGAAATAAGGAACGACAACTAAGCCAGGTATATTTTGTTAAGGAATGTTATTACCAATTGAATATATATGTATGGTAGTTTCTGATGGTTATCTCAAGTAACTTGTTTGTTAACACAGATTTATTTTGTAAATATTTTATTGCCTTTAAAAAAATTCAACCAGGGAATTAATCCGTAGAAACGTTGACTAAAGAGGCAAAATCGAAAGATTACAGGAACATCCAATTAGAACTTCTTCCGAAGCAATTACTAGGAAGAATGCAAATTAAAAGCCTTCTTTAAGTATTACTTCGAGAAGTGCCCAACCGTTTCAATTGATTACAGTCTAACTACTTCTCAATGATTTTTATCCTCTTGCTGTTAAATACGTAGCCTAACTTGTAATCAGTTCGGCCCAGTGTAGATTTCTTTAGTCAGTTTGAGGCTAAAACCTTGAGTTTAACATAAAAAACAGAGTTGGAAATAGTAGTTTTTCGAGCTATTGAATGGAAGATTTCGTTCAAGTACAAGCCCTTTATTGTTTTACTACGTAACTAAGATACTGTGTAGATAAGTATTGGTTGGTAGATAGGACAAAAAGCTCACACTCACTCACTAACCACTAATAACTCTCCAACTTCTCGATATTACAAATTGCTATGCTGGGCACACGTTTACCTCGTTAATTGAAAAGAAAAAATAAAGCATTTGCATAAAGATTATACGTCCATTGTTGATGAAATTACACCTAGAAAACTATATTTTTGTTTTTAACTTCTCAATGTCCTAGAAAAGATAAGATTTTAAGATAGTGTCTCATGAATTACAAACCAAACAATAGGATTTTTGTAAAGTTCTATAACCCACATTAATTAAAAAAAGGTTTGTTGCCACTGAAAAAAGCATCCCGGTGTCTTAAAAAGGTTAAATTTGAAACACATGTGTATTTTTGCACCTAATACCCTACCGATTTCTAAAATAAATTAGACTGTAAGTAGATTGCAATACACAGAAGTATACGCTTTTTGGCCGAAGAAGCCAATTATACTAGCCTACGTAGCTATATACATTCCAGATGGGGCAAACGTTACTATGTAGCCTAAAATACTTTAGAAAGGAAGTAGATTACTATAAATTGAAGCAGACGCTTTATAATTAAATAATAATTTTAAAACTTACGTATATATTTTTTGGTTCCTGGGGAAATAATGCGAACGCTACTAGAGCATCGGGAACTACAGACCATAAGAATGTGTTAAGGATTTAACGTTAATCATTTTCACTCATTCTTTTCACTTTTTTTATTGTTCTCAATCCCTCTATTTATTTTTTTAATCGTAACAAAAAAAACTCTACTATGGTGTTTGGAATGTAAGTTGTTCGTAACATAAATGTTCCGAACTAGATAAAAGAGGCAGTGGGAGTCTTCTTTGATCTCCTAACAATTAACAGTGAAATAATATATACCTAGAACATGTCTACTACCGACTCAATGTTACCCCATTATATTAAACAGTGTCCTCGTAAGATTACAAGACATTCAGTATTTGCCCACTCTTGTCTAAGATTTTCAGAACTTCTTAGAGTTAATCATTCAAGTGTTATTGAAAGTTGCAGAGAAACAGAATTGGTAATAATACAAAATTTACCCTCCAATTTCATGTTCCAAAGCCTTAGATGTTATATGAAGTTTTACTTGCTCTGAAATGGATCTGAAATATCTTTAAGTAATCATCACTTATTTTCGGTAGTGTTTAATGTACCATTTAACAAGGATATGCCTCTGACGCACCTGTAATTCAACTAGCGTGGTATGCCGCTTGCTTATATTGTGTAGTTAATTATATTACATTCATTAAATTCCATGTCATGCAAGTATTGAATTTTCCTTTTCGAAATATGCTTCAAAATTTGAGTTTAGCTCAAAGTGTTAATATAAATTACAGTTATTTTTATTTTATATTACTAAATTATTAACACACTAATACTCTACAAATCCAGTATTTCTATTTAATATTTTAAGAAAAATGATAATATAATTATTATTCTTAAAAGTAATATGAATAACTAAATGTTCATATTTAAACTGTTTTAACTTTCGTAACACTATTTGCTTGATCAAAGTTCCATAGAAGTAAAGAAATCATTCAGAAATATTCATCAAAAAACTTGTGAGGTATTAAAAATTACATATAAAAAATCGTATTATTTAAAGAATGGACGAAGAATAATTAAAACTAATCTGATCAAATAATATGCTCATTATAATGACCTTTCGAAGATTCGACGTTCGCTTCTACGATTTATATATTCAAGACACACCTCTGGAGGCGTTATTATTCCTCACCTGTACTCGGCATGGCAGTGTCACACCTCTTGGAGGAATATTGAGTGGTCACTCAGCCCCTTTGAAATATGAAATTCCCTCACTTTACGCCAATCTACCACGCATTTTCATATCAGCTGTACATTAATATGTTTTAAGTAGAAAAGTTATCTCAAAAAATGGGTTAGCGTGTTTTGACTTATTTATCATGCAATTCTATATAATTATCATTGAACTGCATACTATCCGTACAATGTTTGACACTATAAACCCCCTCTTAATGTCCCTCGACCTCTGTGAAGGAGATCTCAAAAACTACATAGGATATACGTTTAAAATATTGCAAGAAACCTCAGCAAAGCCCTGTGGCGTATATGACATGTAGAATATATGTCGTTTGGCGTATATTTCATGTGGCGTACTCCTGTATTGTTGTTTCAAATCAAATCAAAATATTTATTGTTCAAAGACATTTACATGCATATAACAAAGTCATTAAATAGTTTTATCATATAATATCAGAACTGTGTATTATATAGTAGTAGTAGTATATGTTATAAAGACCATAACCTAAAATATTAATAGCTATTATACAAACATTGTCATTAAAATTAAAAGTGATAGACATCACGCATCTGTTAATAGGCCAGACTAAGGAGCTCCGTCCAACAGCTCGTCCACAGAGTAAAACGCATGTTTTAAAAAGTACTACTTTAAATTCTTATTAAAGGATGCCTCAGTTGAAGACGTTTTCCACCTTTGGGGCAGAGCATTGAATATTTTGGGAACAACATATCACATGGATCTTTTGAGGATGCTGCTGTGGTGGTGCGGAATGATAAGTGTTTCTCTGTTTCTGGTGCAATACAGATTATTATATGTAGGGAAATATTGCAGGTTTTTTAATGTTTAAAATATTTCATTTTTATTATATGGTGTTCGTTCAATTAGAAACTGTTTACCAATATTGCAAATAGTTTTTCATTATAGTCGAAGTTCAGTTTGTTTACAAAGTTTTATCTGAAACAAACTTATTTCGCAATGTAGGCCTATCAATTTAATTTTGAAAAAAAAATATTAGAATGTATAAAAGAATGCATGGTTAACCTAACTTTACCATCTATTTAAAATATATATTATTTATCCAGAATACATTCAGAGATCGTAGAACAAAATATAGTAGGCGTACAATATTTTATGAGGACACCAGGAAGCTTCTGTTTGCAGCTCACTGACTCACGATCTTAAAGGATTGCTAGAGTCGCTATATCTCTGACGGCAAGGGCTTTACCCCTGTGACATACAACCGGCAAAAACACAACGTCTGTCTTGTCACTTCACAAACAGTTAACATTTATGAAGCTCTTAATTTCTATTTTAGCAGATATATAAATATTGATTTAACATAACTAAATGCATGTGTTTCAGAAACAAATTTAAAATTGTATATTTTGTTGCTATTTTATCTACATTTTTATGCCATAGTAATGATAATAATTTATATCAGAATTACTTCTGATTTCGTAAAACCCACATTAATAAAATATAATTATAAATTAGAGTGTTCATGACATTTAATTTAGTAATGCATGAGCAGTTTTGAAGTGCAATTGAAAAGATTTCATCATCCTCTTTTGAACAATTCATTGAACATCTTGATACAGATCACCAGCTCAAATTTCTAGAGAAATTGATACATAATAATATCATTTTTACTCTGTACAAAATCAGTGAAAAATACTTTTATAATTTTATTTGTTAAAATTATTTTGAAACTAGCCCGGAAACATTTATTTATGCTTAATCAATTATGATTTAATTATGGTTAAGCTCATATTGAACTGAAGGTCATTATCATGTAAATCGTAGTATTATTTCAGGTGTTACTCGATTGCTAGTATTAGTTCTAGCACAAATGTTGGTATAATGTAGGACCTATAGTCTAATTAATCATGGTATAGTAATATTAGTAATATAAATTATTACACATATAAGCACCAAAGTTTAAACGAATAAGATGCCATATGCTTAATCAATTATGATTTAATTATGGTTAAGCTCATATTGAACTGAAGGTCATTATCATGTAAATCGTAGTATTATTTCAGGTGTTACTCGATTGCTAGTATTAGTTCTAGCACAAATGTTGGTATAATTTAGGACCTTTAGTCTAATTAATCATGGTATAGTAATATTAGTAATATAAATTATTACACATATAAGCACCAAAGTTTAAACGAATAAGATGCCATATTCATTAATGTATGAAATGACAAAACATTCATACTTGCTAGAAAGATTTAAAGCAACACTTTTAGAGTTACTATTTCTATTTTTCAGCGTGTATTTCCTTTGAAAAATATAGGCCTTAAAAAAAATACAAGATTGTAAAAAGAACTCATGAATTTCGATCATTGAAGAAGAAGATGCATCACCTAGCAACAAGAGTGTGCCTGGCACTTTATAAACATCACCATTTGATTTATTCATTAGTGTAAAACACTGTGGTACTTTGAAATGAAAGGAGAGTATAAAATATATATGCACGAATTGAAACAGTTCGTGTGTACGTGCATGCGTGTTTATACAATTGCAAAAGTATAAGTATTAATATATAGTACTTTAATAATTAATAAAAAATGGGATCTCATATATCACTGAATATGTCAAAATCTATGGTTGGGCTGCTCATCCTAATAACTCATTCACGTCTATGTAGAAATTAAGTTTCATATAAAATTTATATTAGTGGAGAATCTATTTCTCGAGACAGATTTATAAATGTGATATTCACAGTTGTGATCATAAATTTAAGATCCATAGCAGCGTTTAAAATAATATAGTTCCGGTGAGCTAGTAAGTTAATAAAACGGAAGATTCCGATCAAATCAAATCTTGTCACAAACTTTTAACATTGACTCTGTGAATAAAACATTAAGTCTAATATGAAAGTGTTCAACGCAATAACTTACTTTACTAGTTTCATCTTACCCGGGAGCACTCGCGCTAATGGGTGTGTCTGCTGCGTATTGCATCATGTTTAGACAGTAGAAGTCGCTGGGGGTGGGGTGTCATGGTGGGGGGGGGGGGGGGGCGGACGCTCCTTGCGGGTTATTAGTTTTAACCTAACAGCGCGAGTAATCACGTCAGCCCAGTGCTAGGAGCTATCTAACGGCGCGAGTGATCGCGTAACTGCCAGTTTAAATCCATCAGTTTAGTGATTTTTTTTTGTTTTTCAGTTTGCTTTTGAGTTATATTTCGTAGATTGCTCTTTTATGACTTCACAATTATTGCAATGAATGAATACCATGAAAAATCCGTTCTTATTTGGTTGAAGGATGTTAGATTCGATCTAACAACGCGAGTTCTTGCGTAACTTCTTGTAGCGCGAGTTCTCGCTATAATAACAACGTAAAAATATTCAAAAACGCTCAGCCAAATCCCATGGAGTCATGTGCATCATCCTCCAGCTCATAGTTGAATATATTTAAATTAATTTTCATGTAAACTTTAGGTCAGTTCGCTTTTGATGTATCGTGCCAACAGGCAGAATTAAATATAATTTTTAAAGTCCTTGTAGTTGATGACTAAGTTAACATGAAACCAATTATTTTACAGACAAAATATGTGTTTTGAAAAAAAACAATAAAGCCCTAATATAAAATATAACTAATATAAAGCAACGCACTAGACCTGTATGTTATGTTTGTATTTATTTGCAGGAATGCTTGATTTGGCATTTTATACCTTGAAAGGATTAGTAAAGAATTGAATTAACCTTTGAATATATTCACTTGTTAATACTCCTAATAGTTTTGCTTAAAATGATTCGTTATATTTTTAAGTACAAGCTACAATTTGTTACAAATTATGTAATGAAAGAAGAGTATTGGCTGATGAAATGGATACCAGGTATTAGCGTAAGTCACACCCTCCCTCTGCTGATTGGAGAGTTAAGTAGGCTTAGCGATTCTCCTGATTAATGCAAGGATTTGTTCCGTTATCCCATAGTTTACAGCACCATTTGTGTTCTTAGATATATTTCAAATTTAATATTTGGAGTGATCTTAAAGTAACGCAATCAGAAAAATCAAATGGTATGGAAATTTTAAGTTCTAAATTAATATCTTGTTGGTCACAAATATAAAATTTGTAACAATTTAAAACAAACGATTAGTCTGTACACTAATATTGTCTTTCAAAGAAATTTACTTACTTATTTACATAGAAGAAGAACCTCATAATAACTAATACAAAAAGGGTTTGAACTGGTGTATATTGTTATTTTAAAAATGTAAAGTCACAAGTAAACCTTCTTGCCCTAATAGCATCTGAACTGATTCAATTAAGTAAATCAATGTGTATTGTAAGATTTTAATATTGAAACATTTCTCTAAATAATAACAACTTTAATTTAAACACACTAAATAGTTTATTGAAATACTAGGCTAGTCCTATCACATAATTAAAGTAACAAAGTTAACGTTATAACTGATTAGTTTTTATAAAATTGATTTGTCTACATGTTTACAGTTATACACACGGGCGTTATGATTTTAAGTAAATAGTATTTACATAATGTGACGTATGCTGCCTACTAACATTATATAGTTAATTTTATGTATTTACTGCCACAATATATATATTATACATTAAAATAACGTTTTTCCTTGTAACCGCTACCTGTATCTCCTGCATCTTCGTTTCCAAACTTCTAAGTTCGATTGCCTCTTAAAGGTGCTTGTTGCTTGAGGAGGAGCACCTTCATAATTTGTAATCAAGTAGACGCTCTCTGAGACTCAATACTTCAGAATATTGCCTTTGACTTTTCAGCATTTAAAAGTATATGTTCAATATTTTTCTTCATTACTTAAACATTCTTTTTGTGTGAAACTCCGTTGAGAAAACAATTAATATTTTAATATTTTTTTTATTTAAAAGCTGTGTGTTTACCTAACAAAATTATTATCTTGTTTAATCGTTGCTAAGTCAACAATGGTTTATGAAGCTTCAGCTCTGAATAGACAGTTTTGTGTTCGAGGAAGATTTACTTATTCCTCCATAGAATTTGGTTGATTTAGCGATGTCTTACCTTCCACGCGGATTCTGATTTTAAGCTGTATAGCAATAAGCTGTCACTTACCTAACATGTGTAATTGATAATTCTGCCTGTAGTAGCTTTGCATAGAAGAGATTACACTCACTAAAATATACATTACTCAAATTTGAAATGTTATGAAATTAAACTTTTATCTGGGTTAAGCATCGCCAATGAACTATACGGATACGTCATCTCGCAGGAATAAGTTTACGTTCACGTAACTGGTTATTGCAATGTTCTGATGACGCTTCAACAACAGCAACATACAGTCTGAAAAATTGCATTCAAGTGCGTTTAACTTTAAAATGTTAAACAATAATTTTTTATGTAAGAAATTCTTAAACTATCCGTATATTAACATTCTGTACTTGAGACAGTCATAATTTTAGTAATTTTATATATGCTTCCAAAACTTAAAGCACTTCATACAAAGTAGCAACTATCAGTTCTGAAAACCGAGATCCATTATTTCATTTCATATTTAAAGCTAGGTATGCGTTAAAACACGTATTGCCTCTCGTACAGCTTTGAGGTTCTTACGATTCAGGAAATAGTACTATACTGTTAACTGACTTCCTCTTTTTACAGTTTTTGTTAAATATATCCAGAAACTGTTGTATAATTAAAATTAAAAGCAGATGAGATCCTAATTTTATAAATTATTAGTGTCATATCGTAATATTTTATGCTATGCAACTGCTTAAATATACACTTACACGATACCTGTTTTAATTTGTACAGATATGTTTTTTCCTCTGCTTTCATTTCAAAGTATCGCAGTGAATCATCAAGATATATACTAGTGAATAAATCAAAGGGTAATGTTTATATAGTGCCAGGAAACGCCTTGTTTCTAGGTGACTAATCTTATTTGACACTGATCAAAGTTTAAAACATTGTTAATATCTAGTGACTTTTTAAGGTCTATATTTTTTCACTTAAAATCCATACTGAATATTATGTCAATAGTAACACAAATGTCTATTTTACAACATACAGAAATTTATATGAATTAATTATTGCGGATTTTTTCCACGTTTAAACTGCAAAGACAAACTAAACGATAGCAAAATGTATAGTACTGTACTACTAGAAATCAAAAGTTGACAAACAAACGATTGTTGAATTTGTTTTTAATTTTATATAAATTTATTTCATGCTTTTTAATTTAATTTATCATTACCGCACTTGTTGTGCATAATATATGTTTTCAAAAACTAACAGTTTAGGAATCTGAATGATTAGTTTAAATGAAAGAAGAGTTCTTAGATATTTTTGTTTATTAATAATTATTATTTGAAGAATGTTTTATAAAAGTAATAAAATTAATATTAATTGTTTTATATGATTCCTATATTTTTGTACGTTTAACACTATTCCAAAGTTTCAGTTCAAGAAGAAAATCTTTATCTTCTAGGTAGTTAAATACATTCAATTCTGCTGGTTTGATTATAAAACTATCACCATTCTTTTAAATATTTAACCCAATGGATGTGTGGAATTTACCATTTTATTCATTTTAAAAGCAGCCATTTAGAATATTCTTTAAAAATTCTATTGTTTTACATAGTAGCAGTTTTCATCAGTACGTCTAAATACTCAAACGTTTACCTTTGTAACTGATACATTTACTTAGAAAAGTACTATATGATATAAAACAAAAAATACACGTACAAAACTGAGGATTTTAAAACCTTCATTCATGGGGACATTTTCCTGGAACATGGCATTATTTTATTACAATAGGCTAATTTCTTATAAAACCTTATCAATTTAGATTAGTCACCTTCCTGCTAACATATTGTACACAAACGATAATCCCTGTAATTACCATAATCATCCTATTTCACCTACTGAAAGTCACAAGGCTATTTCGGAGAATCCTATAGACTAGTCAGTTAACACCTTCTATCTTGAGTGATGATTACTCTAATAAGACATTAAGCACACTTAGGCGTCTGTCACAGTCATCGTGTTAAACAGTAGAAACGTTATGGACAAGGTAACCAGGCTCTGTAGGGACCATCATAGACCACGATAAGATCATGGTGAATCTTATGGCTGTGTTTATGACAAGACTTAGCACTAAGTATATACAATTTTATTAAATATAACTTCGGATAAACATGTTGTAATATGAAATATACATTTTAAAAGTAAGGCGTTGTGGAAACTTTAACCTACTAGTAGGCGTTTCAAGGACAATAATAGAATTTTAAAAACACTTGTCTTATCACACATTGAGGAATAAGTTTTATATAAACAGAACCCTCTTTTCGCAATTATTTTTCGTACTTTAAAACAATACTATTCTACATTGAATACGTAAAGAATTGAGCAATGAAAAAAGCAAAAGTATTGAATCTATCGGACCAGGGATTCGGTGGTGAAGCAGACAAGAACGTTCTCCGTGGTATTGCTATCACTTAAACAATAGAGAAGCCTTTATCTGTGCTAAAACTGTGAGGGATGAATTTGGCAAGACATTACAGGGATAGCTCAATGAAGCAAATTTAAACTATGACCAAATTAGTTGGTCGAAGTTACAAGATGGAGCCTCAGTGGTTTATATTACAAACACTAGACGGCGCGCACAGGAGACCGGGTGTTTGACTGGCGCTCATCAACAGTTGATGAGTGTAATCTCCTCCGGACCATAGGGAACCTTGGAACTTGTGTTTACTTTCCGTAATATTGCACTCAAGAACTGTTGACTCAAGTATAATTTCTATAAATGGCAGATAATGTCGCTTCCTTTAAAGGCCCAAGATAATATTTCCGGTTTGTCACACATAACTGTTTTAATAATTCTTTTAACTGAAAGTAAATGTGAAACATTAAATTTGCCAAGTTGAAATCGAAATGCTATAAATAAAAAATCACCCACACAACGCTGTGTTTAATCTATATGGGCATTGGGCAGACGATGTAACGTTTTAGCCCAATATAAAGAGTCATTTCTCAGAGGTTATATCTTTTTCTATGAATACAGAGAGCCATTGGTTTGAGAATGTAACGTCCGATTTAGAGAAGCAGTGGTCCGAGGAAGTAAAGTTTTATACTAATTTATTGTTCTGAGGATGTTCAATATGTCCTCAGACAATATGTAAGAGCATTGGGTAGAGTATGTATCGTTCTTCTATAGAACGGTGTATAGGAAAATTGGTGACAGGATATATCGTCTTAGACCAATGCTGACAGGTGGCCGAGTACGGGATTAACCAGATCCGTGTCTACGTTATTTCCTCGCTGAAATAATTAACTCTTAGACATTTATTTCCTGTATAAATGCTTATCTGTAAATCTGTATATGTTTTTAATATAGTTATCAAAGTTATTTTATTAGGCATAGCTAGTACTCTTACACAACAACATTAACAATAGGTTGTTGCATAAAGACTCCCCATTTATTGACGATTCCTGATGTTAGTCTATTCTTATCTAATAACGCTGTTGAAGACACGTTTGTCAACTTACGACGTAACCTTGTACTTACGGATTATGATATATTATAATTATCCAAACGTAATTATCAATATAATGTTCACCACCAATGAAATCTGTAATTTAGTTACTACGGTTTGCAATAGTTCGTTATAAAAATATGTAACGTTAAAAAATTGCAATACAGTGAATGTTCAAATAAAGAAAAGAATTTTGTAATTCTGATGGTTAATTTGTTCTACATAAGTATGAAACCTGTAAAATATGTTACGAAAATTTGAGCAGCCTAATTATTGTTTCGTACAAACGTCATAACACGTAAATTTTAATTTTAAATTTTAGAAGGAGAATTAAATTTAAAAGGCATATGACTGATGTACGAACCTGATTAGCAGCTAGTTAAATAGGCCTACAGTAACAGGATTAAATATGGATTAAGAACTTACCCATTGCGTTGCATTCCGTAGCTATGATCAATTAAAGAGAGCTTGTTTCAGTTCCGATATCAGAATGCATTTGAAATGTTTCTAATACATTTGTTCCTGTTTCGTATTTGCTGGTTTATATTTCACACTAAAACGCTGATTACAATTTTTCTTTTTGTTAAAATTACCGATTGGTCTCGCAAATAATTTAACGAATAATTGAACTTTTTGGTAAGAAAAAGAACTTGCCAGCCACAATTTTAAGGACTGAAAGAACAGCCAGACCTAAGATTTTTATGATAACAGAAACCTTGAAATATTAAATAAATATTCTATGCTAATCTAAGTGCATAGTTTTCTATACGATTAACCACGCAGAAGATAAGATAAGTTAAAGGCCGAGTCTTTGTTCCATAAGTCTCAAAAATCGTGCTGAAATGTATTAAACGGTTGTGTACTTTATAGTCGATTATTGTTTTCTTATGATAATGTCTTATCTGGATGCCTTATTAAACGTATGACATGAAGCACTTTAAAAACCTGATATCAGATATAAAATTAATTTACATTGTTTTATCATAATAAGACATTAGTTCATTTGTTCATTGCTTCTTCTCAAAAGTTTATTTATAACGTTCCCGTACAAAAAGTCATCATAGAACTTCACAAAAGTGCAAAAAACTATAAAATATATGTTTATCTGTATCTAGTCAAATAGATTTTACTTTAATGCATAATATAAACTATTGGCGATTTAATTGAGTAAATTGGTATTATTTAATAAAGCTGGAGGTTTCAGATCTGTGGGATTTAAATATACAACTTGACTACCATAAAAGCGGGAGAAAATGTGCATAAAGTGAAATGGAAGTAAAGTAGTTAGAATGTAATCTACCAAGCATATACTTTCCCATTTCTCTGAGACTTCGTAAACTTGACACTACTCTCCTCCTTCTCATTTCCTCAAGTGTGCTTGCTGTTAAGTTGGGTATGACTCGATATTATAAAAATCCATGAGAAACTTTTCGCATGAGAAAAAAGGGCATGGAAACTGCATTTATTTACATGAGTAAAAGCTGCAGTATTTTTCAATTTCATAAACATCTTAATTTTAAACCAAAAGCAGCGATATGCTTGTATTAACATTTTTGTTGTTAGATTTGAATGGTGACGTTCATTTATACAATTTTCAACAACCACGCAGTTTGGGAAAGTAAGATTATTGATCTGTATACACTGCCACGAATGTAAGTTATATTATTTACGTTCTAACAATAACGAAGGTTTGAATTAATAAATTTAAACGCCAAACGTGTCAACGCTTATTACGCAAGTAGCTTATTAATATAGACGTTTAGAAGCTCATCTGACTTTAAATATATCAATAAATTGAGATCACACGTAAAAGTATTATAGTTCTGGCTCACGAATATAAAATAGAGGTTTTGATGAATTGTTTCTAGATTAATTTAACTGCAGAAATCAATTAACTATGTGAGCTTTTAACGTGTATTTTCTCATCAAATTTGATTTTAAACAATCCCATTAGGGCAGTTAATATGTTGGTCAGTCGTATTACAAGACTGATGTTTTATTTACATTATTCCTATAGTAAATAACTAATAATACAACAAATTAAGTGTACAATTATTTGCTCTCGTGCTAAATTAGCTAGAATATACACATAACAGTATATAATTTAATTAAAAGGCACCCACATATTAACAATTAGGATTTTACAACAAATAAAAACCAAGCTTAAGCTACCCTGTACAAACTAAAAACTAAACTAAATTATATTTTGTTACATACTTCATTCTCCTTGTTTGCCCAGATTTTGTAGTTCGTAGAAGACTATTACTTGGTATCGTACTTGTACCACCCTACCTCAAAATTGTATAAAAATAGCAGTTTAGAATTTGGTAACAATAGTAAATAAATAATATTTATTTATAACTATTACTGTGGAGTGCAAGTCTGTCCCCTTCGCAAGTAAAGATAAAGATAATTTGGTTAAAGCGAGAAGTTATCTCGAGTTGGCTACGATGAAGCTCTATAGATATGGTTGGCTGGGCCCATAACCTCAACTGTCTTCTTTGCTGCACTTTCGTGCGCATGCCCAAATTTCGAACAGGTTCCAGTAGTATAGAAGGGACAGCTGCCTGACATAAAGCGGTCTTATCGCAAAGTTTTATAATTTGCCTCAGCAGGTAAGGAAGGCCTGCTGTTATCGGTTGTAGAAGTGGTAAGTTTACGTTATTGATGAATATGAAAGATATTTTAAGTGTCGCTCGTCACGCAATCAGAAGTATACTACATACAACAAAATTAACCAAGTTAATACTACACATTTTAATTCTTCCAAGCTGATATATCATTAAGTCAACGACTAAAATTAGTATTAATAAGAAACAACCCCGTTCTTTGCTTGCCAATAGGAGTTAAGGGACTTTTAGACATTACAAACACGTCAGGAATACACCATATCACAGCATTCTGAGCCTACTTTTATTACTGTTTTAGTTGTTAAAATGTCATATGATCGTACTTAGTTTGTAAAAAAATTCATTTTTCATGCAATGTTATCGTTTTCGTCTTGTCTACCTATAATGCCAATGAAAAAATAATTAACTTTCGCTTTGACAAAATTTGGTTAAACAAATATCGTGGAATGATATGCACCATCGTCAAACTCGATGCTGCTCATATACCAATAAATTTGCATGCAAAATTTCAAATTTAATGGTTATTTTGTTCTTGGAATATCAGACATTTAGAAACTAAACTTTTCCATCTCTTCGTGTTATAGCTTCGCTAACGTTCAGCTAACTCTTCTATTAACACCTCTCGTATAAAATTAACAGATAACCAAACAACCAATTACTGTTGCTATATTAGATGATACGTTGGTGATTTATTGAAATATATAAAATAAGTGATATTTTGTTTTGAGGACGTATATAACAAAAGTGTATATCGTTACGAAGGGTATTAGCTAAGCAGTAAGTGAAGTTAAAGCAATAGCATCATTAGAAGAAAATGTTTTCCGGGCTCAGGTTGCAGGGGATTGGTAATGTATCAAAGCACAGTATTAATTTATCAAATAACATTCGCAGCAATTAGTTTTGCTGAAACATTTCTGAACGTCCCAGATCACTAACGCACATCGTCTATCTAATCGAGTAACGTATAAGGTGTAGGAAAACTTATAAAATTCTTTTATTTATAATGTCTTTCTGCCCTTGGTTCTAGTCACGGTTTGTGAATAATAATAACGTGTAGTTCTAAAGTCACCGGACTTGAGATATGAACAGTAATTAAAAATTAATTCAGAGTTAGTTGTTAACTAACAATTAAACCAGAATCGATTGCTACTGTTGTGTTGGTTTTCATGTCGAAGTATAAAAAATGAACAGCTGATCTGACGCGTGTGGGCATTCCCATTGTTGGGGCTCAGTTAAAGATGAAGTTCAAGCAGAAATCACAAATTAGATATGGAATAATAGTGATCAACATTGTGCACAAGAAAATCAACAACACACAAAAATATTTGCTCACAAGTAAATTTCATACAATTTAAAATAACAATGCACGATTTATTGTCATTAACCATCGAGAAAAATTGCATTGCAACTATTACGTATGTATAGCAGACAGTACACGTAATTAAATATAACAACCATTGAACTTTTAGTAATGGTACTGACACGTGATCTTTAGTATACTAAGTGACTTTCAATAACGTTTATCCAGTTGGGTCAAATTATTATGAGAGGCATAATTCTAAGGATATACTTATAGGAATAAAAAATACAGACAGATGAGTTAATCGATAAACAATAGATCACATTACTATCCATTGACTGCTACAAATGAAATCAATAAAAAGTGAAGATTAATGAGCCGTATCAGATAAAACCACTAATTGCTACCACATCAAAAACGTAAGCACATCGTAAACAATTACCTATCAATACAATAGCTTTATCTGACAAAAAGAACATCTTTGGTTTTAGTATTATAACACATATGATAAAAATAAAAATTTGTGTAACAGAAAAGATTATCTCTTCAAATGTATATGTTTATAGAGATTAATCTAACGCGAATTAGATTTTATAAAATTTATGTCACGGGAGAATGAACTAGGGTTAAGCCCATATTTGACAAGCCTGAGTGGAGTTGGCTTGGTAAGCATTCAGTCTCAAAACAGCTCTGAATATGTGTAACTCGAGAACTGGAACAGTGATCCAACATTTTACTACAGAATGCACTGCAGTACCAGGAACACTAGAGTCAGCAATGTTCGGACTTGGGTCTGAGCCAGACGAGTAACGTCACCATAAAGAACACATGTGCTGCCATCTAGATTCTTTTTTGACTCGTCACTTTGTGAGGTGAATTTAGTTGATCTAGTTTTCATAATTGCAAAAATACCAGTAGACATCCAGTTATATCTATTGAATCAATCTACCATTAATGTAGATACTGTTATTATTCTGCACAGAAAAAAATCAGTGGAAATAATCACTTAAAATCATAATAGATATTATCTGCAATGATTTATAAATTTCCAGACTTATCAAACAACCTGTATGTGAAATAACAATAGAGAAATCCCGTCAAAGAAGACATGAACTTATTATTATATATGCGTATTGTGTTATTAATTTCGATATAATAATTTAAGATTCCATCAAGCTTAAAAGTAAGTAATCTCAAAATTAATAAAGACCTTTTTTATTCCAATGGTTCGTTCGATGACGATCAATTACATCGGTACTTATTTAGCGAAACATAGTTATCTGTTTGACCGTACACGCATTATCATATAACAAAAATGTAGCAATTTTGTCGACATTTTTTTTTTTATAAAAACAGTTTGAAACGGTCAGTGACAAATGACGTCATGTGTGACAAAATGGACAATAAAGGGAAATAGATAAGGTGGCCTAATAGGACCAGCAGCTGACTGTGTGCTTCTTTCTTGTGCTGTAACTGTAAAAACAAGATATTGTCTAAGAAAACTACGCCAAAAAAATTAGTAGGCCATACAAATAGTTGTTGGATAAGAAGTCATTAGTTCTGTTAGTCATACGTAAAACCTTAACAAAACAGTCATCCCCTCCACACAAACAGTCATACTACATACAGCATGTAACACAAGCATGGAATGCTGCAAAGTTCCTTATTGCTTACTTTTAAAACATAATGCATATGTTATAATGTTTAATAGGATTTTGGACATGTACTTATGTTACAAGAATCAATTTCTAGAATGGAAACCTATTCTCATCATGAGTTCATACTAATACATAAGGTTAGGCAAAAATAAAGTTTGAGCACCCTTTAAGCACATATTATTTTCAATAATATTTGACGAAAGCTAAATTTTTAATCTTATTACCAATAAAATATAACATTGAAAAAGTAAGAAACTTTTACTTATGATAAAATAATGGCTGACAAAGTTCATTAACACAGTAGCTTCCCCTTCGACTACAGGACTTCACGCAGTTGGCTGTTGAGTTTATTTTTCTTTTGCCAATAATAAAACAAGAATTTTACTATTTGAATGTCAATTACTCACGTTTCGAAAGCTGGACCGACCCAAATATTTGATAGACTGTCCAATTGTAAGCGTTTTAGAAAACATCCGTGTAAATGCCAATTGTCTTTTAGCCTAGTATACATCAATGAGATTAAGTAAGAGTAAGTGATACCAGTTATAATAATAGGGTTATTCAAAACCTAGTTAATTGTGAACGATGACCGTATACTAATATTTTTGATTTTCTTACAGCAGTACAAAACCTATTTGTACACGCAGCATACGTGATCATGATTCAACAGATATTACTCTAAATGTTCAAGATTATTTTGGAATCCAAATTTTTTACGAAAAGAAAAACAATTTTAGAAGATGTATTGGCTGGAAAAATTCAAATACCCAACTTTAGTAGTGATATGGATTTTCTTACAGCTGTTGTCCTATTAAGAGTATTCGTATTTGAAGCACAAGCAATTGTAATGCAATAGGTTTTACTTTAAAAGTCAAAAAACATATTTTTTGAATCCAAATGAGTTAATAACAACAAATACAACCTTAGATGGTTGGATAAAAAAACAAATTCCGATATCCTACAAAAGATTTATGTCAATATATTTGCCATTTAAAATATAACACACACTAACGGTTCTGACCAGGGGCTATCTAGAAATTTATTGTGGGTGCTGAATTATTAATAAGAAGTTACCAGAGTATTATGGCATTACTTGTTCTTTTTTTGTATTTAATCTTGTCACGCTTACGAAGGAAAATGTTCAAAATTACATTATCCTTTGCAATATTGAAGTTTATTTGGTATAAAACATAGTTTTATCCATTAAAATGCTATTCAAATTTAATGATAGACCTATATTAAAACCGTATGATATTAACTGTAGAGCTTTAGTATATCGTGTCTATTTTTATAACTATCTATTAAGATTTCTACTTACTTTTTAAAAGGTTTTTAGCTTATAGAGTAACGCAGTACTCGCTTTTAGCATGACTAACAACAATTTTGTATCCTATCGCATTTGCAACTAACAACAACCAATTAAAACCATGTACTATCAATTAAACACTGCCTGAAAGTAATTTAACGTAAAGATGGATAACAATTTGTCAAGAGAGCTATAAACTTGTCACTGGGTTCTCTCGGTCTGTAAAGTAACGCTGTACTTGATGTTAAATTGGACATGTCCTGATCCCATAAAACTGTCTAGTGTTACATTTACTCGTTCTGTGAGTTCATTATTTTCGTTCGTCGTAGTATATTTTTATGTTGAAAACGTATCATCACCGTATTAATTAATATTTTATTTAATTCTCTTACTGCGTATGGCATCAATGATATTACCATACTTGCGGATAGTCGAAATAGAGTTATTTAAAAAGCCCATGAGTTGTCTAATTCGCCAAATCTCTCGCCAGCGGCCATACCTCAATATATCAGTTATCGTTCAATTACCACAGTCAAGCAACGCCAATTATAGTCGACGTGTAATTCACACTTGCATTATAATAGTTTGGCATGATGAGTTCAAGCTAATTTTATGCTCAGTTTCAGAGTTATACCTTGAAGCGTTAAACTGCACACCCCAACCTCCACATGACTGTAAGACCAATACTTGCACTGTTTAATGAGGTGGTTTGACGCGTGACCTCACAAGCTTGTGGTTTAAACTATGTTACTTTTCTGTGAGTAGGAAAGTAATATTATTAGTTAATGAAATTAATAATGTATTCTTCTATTTTGTAATTGATACAAGTAATTGTGCTTTATTCTTTGGATAACGAAGGTACGTGGTCCTAAAATCAAACATAGTGTATGTAAGGTTACCTCAATTACCATGAATTACGTCGGACACCTAGATTGTACTGATTCCCGTTATCACTATTTCCTCATTTATAATAACAAACTTACATAACAGTCAGTTTAATTTAATTTAATTTTTTAATAATCAGATTCTGTTATTGTGAAATTGCAGCTTCATTCAAAAACATTTTAAATGTTTTTTATCTGCCGTAAAGGCTACTACTCAATAATAGAAGGTTATAATTTAGGAGACTTGTCCTAGCTTGGTTTTATTATTATAATCCTCTTTCATGGACTATAATAGTCTTTTGAGTTCTAATTTTGTGATGAATTAATTTTTACGTCTCTGCTTTTGGTATCAGTATGTTCTATACAATGTTTTGTATCTACATAACATTCGGTTACGATAGTAGCATTTGATGATGGCTATTAAGCATGGCAATTATAATTTAAATAAGTCGTTAGAAGACATACTCATATAGCGGATAAGAAACGATGATGTTGCTAGTAATAACGTGGAACAAATAGTTCTTGGCTAGGTTTAATACTGACACCTGGGCTAATTTACGGTTAATCCAAGGAAACAAGAAATAATTAGAAACTTTAAGGCTATTATAATTTGTTACAATGTGTAGGCTATTAGATGATTGAATTGAGTCAATAATATATAGGTTTTTGAACAAAAACACGATCTTGTGTCCTTTTGCCAAAATAAAAGTTGAGGTGAACTGAAACTTTATATTATTTATTTGGGTTTCCTTCATACAGCAGACAGGTTTTTATCATAGTCAGAATTTTTAGGCAGAGTTAATTTAAAACAGACGAATATCGGCCGTATTCCAAGGTTTATTTAATATCTTATTTCTTAATTCGCGTATACGTGTTCTTTGTTCAATGCCGCGTTCCCGTTCAGGACCCGTCGAGTCGGCGAATAATCCTAGTGGCTTGAATTTCCAGGCTTATTCAGTACTTGAAACCAATTTGGTCTCCTAAAAACTATAATTCAATAGAGGGTAATTATAGCGAAACACAAAAATGCGGTGGTTATTTGATTTTAAAAAAATCACGACACATGGAAAGAATTCTGACGTTGATTGAGTCAATCTATATAAGCGACTACATCTTCACTGGTGCCTTTACGTAATGAAATCCCGACCTGATCGAAGATGACATCACTAGATATTAAAAAATTGTGTTTAAAATATGGGCACTACTGGCGAGCAGTAGTGCGACACATGAGATAACGAGCTGACATGTTATTATCCTTAACGGACACACTCTCTAAACACTTATAGAAACAACTGGTTTTATTTCACCGTTCCTTTGACAAACAGGATAATACAATTCATAGGTTTTAGCGATTTTCAAGTTTCTATAATGTGGTTATTGTTGATTCAATTTTATATTGTGGAGAAGATTTAAATTAATGATGTATACAATACTTCTGATACTTTCAATATGTTGATTGAAATACTATTTCTCTTTCAGTCCAGATACCTCTTTGTTTTTAAGAAAATGTTATTGTATTACATTAATAAATGTTACGAGTATGCTTTACTACAACCATTCTGTGTTGCTTGTGATTGTCACACGCCTTCATAACATAAGCATGTAAAATAAGAGAATGTCTACAATAATTGTTTAATATTACTCTTATCGTTAAAAAAGAACAATTTTACTTTCACAAAAAGATTTAATTCACAGAATTAAAAGAGTAATCGAAGTAAACTTAATAATAATTATAAATTATTAAAATAACAGATACAAATAAAACAGTACACAGCGCTTTGGCCATGGTGACTTGTTTGTGCCGATTGAATGGAGACGTTATTGACAAAATGCTCGTTTCTTTTCCACATCAAAATGACTGGATTGCAGCAGAATAATTTAAACAGTCGACCAGATGTTGCCTCTCTTATTAATATGCATAACCACTTTCCCGTGCGTCATTTCAATCTTTGTATACTGAAAAGTTGTTATAATATATTAAGTTTGATACTTTGAAAACTTTTGATTAAATAAATTTTATTTTAATTTACTACACCTAACATAAATTATACAAGTAAAGATTTATGATGAAACGCTTAAGCAAACATTGTGTGTAATTCATCGCACGTTTCCACTCAATAAATGTAGTTGTGATTTTATTGGTTGAATCAATTTCTTTACTAAGCATATTATATGATCATTTAATGCTTATATATATATATATATATATATATATATATATATATATATATATATATATATATATATATTGTTTAGGTACAACAGCGTTTTTTGTGGAACAACAGCATCCATTATTTCCTAAGTTAAATAACTTCTCATATTTTCATTTTCAGAAAATAATATATTAAAATTATCGGTTTAAACATTTCTTGATTAGCACTTTCTAATTAGTTGGTAAATTGATGATAAACCAAATGACACTCTCTTCATAGCCTACTTATTTCTTGACCCACTAATTTAAAATTTCTCTTCCAATTCTGTCGTTATTTCATCGCCCATTGGCTGGGGATTGTCAATTCAGGAATATGTCGAGTGCAGATTTTACATGAACTGCTTAATTAATCTACTTACCGTATAACTTTCCCGAAAACTAGAAACAGAGGTAATAAAATTGATTGTAAAATCAATTGCGTGACTTACATCCAGCAATAAATAATGAAATATGAATCCGATGCTGTGAATGAGTTCCTAATTCTAACTCATTTAAATGTTTTGGAGGTTAGGAAGGTACTACTTGCAAGCTTTATCAAGTTAGGTTTCCCTTCAAGTTTGGATTTGTATATTTTGTGTTTATTAATGTCATACACAGTAATTATTATTACAATTTTTATAAATGGATAGTAATACTTTAAATTATTTTTTTCAAATTCAATACCATCCCCTGTCCTCGTTCTTCGATTCCTCCATATGTATTACTATATTGAATACGAGTTATAGAAGCACCTGGAAACTCACTCACTGCATAAATAAAACTTCAGAAAATAAATATCACATTAAATTTTATTTGGCCAGTCAGATACAAATTTTATATATGTACATTATATCCTTAATTTACAATAATCTGTTCATCTATATTTTGAAAGGTATAAACCAGGTCAATTCTGTGATTCAGTTAACAGAGGGGCGTCAACAGTATCAAAGGTTTAATGCCAAATAGCATGATAACAGTCATTCTATGATTGCCAGGTTTTCATAGTTACGATCGGACGTGACAGAATTAGAACGTATACCTACTGTGTTGCCTTTACTATAGACGAGAGTCTCTATAATAGTAACAACACTGTTAATCCCATATTGTATGAAGGCCGCACGTATTCATATCTCTATGATTTTCAGGTTATCATAGTCACGATCGGACATAACAGGATTAGAACGTCCTCTGTATTGCCTTTACTATAGAGGAGAGTCTCTATAATAGTAACAATGCTGTTAATCCCATATTGTATGAAGGCCGCACGTATTCATATCTCTATGATTGTCAGGTTATCATAGTCACGATCGGACATGATAGGATTAGAACGTCCTCTGTATTGCCTTTACTATAGAGGAGAGTCTCTATAATAGTAACAATGCTGTTAATCCCATATTGTATGAAGGCCGCACGTATTCATATCTCTATGATTGTCAGGTTATCATAGTCACGATCGGACATGACAGGATTAGAACGTCCTCTGTATTGCCTTTACTATAGAGGAGAGTCTCTATAATAGTAACAATGCTGTTAATCCCATATTGTATGAAGGCCGCACGTATTCATATCTCTATGATTTTCAGGTTATCATAGTCACGATCGGACATGACAGGATAAGAACGTCCTCTGTATTGCCTTTACTATAGAGGAGAGTCTCTATAATAGTAACAATGCAGTTAATCCCATATTGTATGAAGGCCGCACGTATTCATATCTCTATGATTTTCAGGTTATCATAGTCACGATCGGACATGATAGGATTAGAACGTCCTCTGTATTGCCTTTACTATAGAGGAGAGTCTCTATAATAGTAACAATGCTGTTAATCCCATATTGTATGAAGGCCGCACGTATTCATATCTCTATGATTGTCAGGTTATCATAGTCACGATCGGACATGACAGGATTAGAACGTCCTCTGTATTGCCTTTACTATAGAGGAGAGTCTCTATAATAGTAACAATGCTGTTAATCCCATATTGTATGAAGGCCGCACGTATTCATATCTCTATGATTGTCAGGTTATCATAGTCACGATCGGACATGACAGGATTAGAACGTCCTCTGTATTGCCTTTACTATAGAGGAGAGTCTCTATAATAGTAACAATGCTGTTAATCCCATATTGTATGAAGGCCGCACGTATTCATATCTCTATGATTTTCAGGTTATCATAGTCATCATCGGACATGACAGGATTAGAACGTCCTCTGTATTGCCTTTACTATAGAGGAGAGTCTCTATAATAGTAACAACACTGTTAATCCCATATTGTATGAAGGCCACACGTATTCATATCTCTATGATTGTCAGGTTATCATAGTCACGATCGGACATGACAGGATTAGAACGTCCTCTGTATTGCCTTTACTATAGATGAGAGTCTCTATAATAGTAACAATGCTGTTAATCCCATATTGTATGAAGGCCGCACGTATTCATATCTCTATGATTGTCAGGTTATCATAGTCACGATCGGACATGACAGGATTAGAACGTCCTCTATATTGCCTTTACTATAGAGGAGAGTCTCTATAATAGTAACAATGCTGTTAATCCCATATTGTATGAAGGCCGCACGTATTCATATCTCTATGATTGTCAGGTTATCATAGTCACGATCGGACATGACAGGATTAGAACGTCCTCTGTATTGCCTTTACTATAGATGAGAGTCTCTATAATAGTAACAATGCTGTTAATCCCATATTGTATGAAGGCCGCACGTATTCATATCTCTATGATTGTCAGGTTATCATAGTCACGATCGGCCATGACAGGATTAGAACGTCCTCTATATTGCCTTTACTATAGAGGAGAGTCTCTATAATAGTAACAATGCTGTTAATCCCATATTGTATGAAGGCCGCACGTATTCATATCTCTATGATTGTCAGGTTATCATAGTCACGATCGTACATGACAGGATTAGAACGTCCTCTGTATTGCCTTTACTATAGAGGAGAGTCTCTATAATAGTAACAATGCTGTTAATCCCATATTGTATGAAGGCCGCACGTATTCATATCTCTATGATTTTCAGGTTATCATAGTCACGATCGGACATGACAGGATTAGAACGTCCTCTATATTGCCTTTACTATAGAGGAGAGTCTCTATAATAGTAACAATGCTGTTAATCCCATATTGTATGAAGGCCGCACGTATTTATATCTCTATGATTGTCAGGTAATCATAGTCACGATCGGACATGACAGGATTAGAACGTCCTCTGTATTGCCTTTACTATAAAGGAGAGTCTCTATAATAGTAGCAATGCTGTTAATCCCATATTTCATGAAGCCCGCACGTACCTATATCTCTATGATTTTCAGGTTATCATAGTCACGATCGGACATGACAGGATTAGAACGTGTTCTGTATTGCCTTTACTATCGGATAACCACATGGTGTATCATAGTTATATCGTTACATTTCACACTGGACACCAAATTACCACTTTAAGTTAGCAAACTCATAGCTGGCGTATCAATATAAGGAAATTGTTATTACTAAGCGTTTTTAATTAGATTTTCAAAAATTGTATATCCAAGATTAATTTTTAAACGGAGTTTCTAATTTTTAAAATCTTCTTATAGTTTATATAAATGACAATGTTATGATCACCTGTGAACCTTACATGCATCACGGGGTGTTTTTTTACTTGACATTTTAATATACTTTATAAGTTTTTTGTCCACCGTAAAGTACCTAGTGTTAAGAGACTGTTTATTTATTTTAATCGTTATGAAATGTAAATATGTGATTCGTTCAATCAAACAATTATATACGAAGTAACTCACCCAAAGTAATTGTACGCCATTAACTTACTTTACGTAACGGCTTTGCTGAGGTTGCAAGGAACGCTCATTACCTACAGCTCATTTCATTCTTGAGATGTCCTGCAGACAGATAGAAAGGCAAAAAATTACACTGAAAACCGCTTTATACCCCTTCCCCACGCATATATAAAATAAAGTTGTTTCTGTTTGAATGTAACAGGCTTCAATGACTCTCAGCCAAGTCTCATAGTGTGCAGTGCACATGTTATCCTCTCTTAAAAATGTCAATATTGTACGACTAGTTTAAGTGAATAAAAATAAATGTTTACTATATTCGTTAGTATATAATTTTTAAATATTGAATTAAAATAATAGAAAATAAGTCAAAATGATATAAAAAATTATTATTATTGCTATTATTCACAGTTTTGTATATTACTTTGTATTATGATAAAATATCACAGTTTCAGAGTTTCATTTTACAATATAGACGTATCGTTAAGTCCACGGTATAAACACTTAATATGCTTATTTATCTTATAATTATAAACGTATATAATAGTGTACAATAGTACTTGCATTGATACTTGCAGGTAAATATCAAAAATTAAATCTCTCCAGCTCATGTGAATAATTAGCTTCACAGACGCCTCTTCAGTCATAACGGCTGTAATAAAACTGCAATTTACATTGTTTTCTATCCAGTCGTAAAGTTCTCACTACAGCTCTGGTATTCTACGGCAACCAGCACTCCTGTCGTTTTATGAGTAATGTTTTACACATTACAGTAATTTTGAAATAGCAGGAAACTATGAATCCTCAAGTAAGCAAACGGGCGTGTAAACAATGTCCTGAGTTGCAATTGTCCTGAGAATACTGATTGCCATCACTCCACAATAACCAGGACTTTTAGCATGAGCCATAAAAGTAAGGGAAGTCTTTACAATTTCAAAAATGAAACACATTGTCTATTTTATAATCCCAAATGGATTAGTTAAGAAGTTGTGGAGAATCGTAGGAAAGTGCAGATAGTGGACCCTTTTTATCTGATAAAGGACAAGTGTTGAGGAATAAGCATTACTAAACTGAACAATATCAAACTGAAAGAAACAACGTACTAAACCTAAGCAGATAACTGAATTAATCGTAAAATGTCATAGCCCTGCGAGTTTGACCATAAAACATGGTCGCTAGGCTTGGTGGCTATGATGTTGATCTACACAACATCATGGAGTTGCCACCACCAAGTGTACTAGAATTACTTTTAATCGTGCAAGAAATGCTGTTCCCATGGGGATGTTTAAAGTCAGTTGGTCTATCCTTAGTGACATCATCATTCCTAGATGAAGGATGTCCGCTAAAAGAATAAGTATCATTATCGAACTCAGTCTTCTCCGTTTATAAAAGTCTATACATCAATTTAACAACGAAATATTTTCTTATTAATAATAAGTAGGGTTCCTTAAAGGGAAGAGTAGATCCTATCTTCATATCAAAATGGCGTGGAACAGTTTAGGCATGTAAAGCCTTTGAATACCAGGGAAACCCCAGCCACTCCAACAACCTTTATGTCTAATGTAAATTAAACCTATCAATAAACCATTGAACTTTAACAGGTGTCAAGTGATTT
Source organism: Homalodisca vitripennis (assembly GCF_021130785.1). Lineage (NCBI taxonomy): Eukaryota > Metazoa > Arthropoda > Insecta > Hemiptera > Cicadellidae > Homalodisca > Homalodisca vitripennis. Next base: position 155,717 of record NW_025776308.1, read on the forward strand.
GCCACTCTTGGTCATGCAAGAAATTGCCGTGATGAAAGTTACATGACTTATTTAGCGAAAGTATTTAAAGGTTCAACTAGAGGGTCCAAACCAATCATAAATAAGCTCTGCGGAGGTTTCTTTCATATTTATGAATGCCTTCATTTTTAAGGATAAGAGAAATTTTAGTTAATCCAGAATAAGTAAGGCTTTTACCCATAGAGTTTACTAATTGGATCACATCACGTAAAATATAATCCACTAATATTTTTACTAACTTTTCATTAGTAGTATATGAATTAAAGAAAAATTAAAGGACAATGAATCCAATACTATCTATATTTTTCCTTTTTAAATCTAACTCAAACTAGTGTACGTTTAGACAGCTTTATATTTATAACCAAGAACAGCATGTGAAATTTCGTGTCTCTTGAGAAATACAATTATGTCTTAATAAAAATGTCAAATATGTCATGTAACCTGGAAAATATCGATTAAAAAACTATGTAACTGTAATAAGTTTTGATCTTGTAATTTACCTAAGCATAGTGAACCAAATGAACTGGACCAGTCCGTGAATCACAGAACAACAATGGCACGCACATTGCATTGATTGTTACTGTCAGTACGCTTCCACATATCACTTCATCATATTAATATTCCATTGTTTGATGCTATCAGTGTGTTATTTATAGAAGTACGCTACAATAGTTTTAGCTAATAATACAAACAAGTTAAATAAAACAATTACCATATATTTTGAAAAACATGTCACAAGTATCATACCTACTAACATTAGATACTTTTAGTGTAATATTTGTCTCTTTTGACGAATAAATAGCTTAAGACTTTAGAACTTAAAAAATCTTAAAACACAGCTTGATTTTGGTGTTTGGGTTAGGTAATAAAGTGAAGTGCAGGAAACATTAAATCCACATACTTAAGTAAAAGTCAAATTCATAAATAACATGCTGTTCATTTATGGCTTTATTAGAATTTGTAAATCGTGTAACTATAGATTTAACTGAATTTCTTTCAAGTTAGAAAAGTCATTTTCTTTTTATTTTATACTTCGTTTATAAGATATTTGGGACGAGGTAATAATAGCAATAGGCAAAATTCCCTTGTAATTCATTCAGAGCATTAATTTAGGTTTAGGTTTAGGTTAGGTTATTAATGCTTGTAGTCATTAAGACGTTCTCAATAGTCAAGTCATTATTCACATCTAAATACCTTACTGTTACATTTAGGCCTACTGTCACTTCTCCTCGTGAAACTTCCTGATTGGCTTTGTACTAATGGTCGATTGGTGTGTGCAGCAGTTGACCTCCTCAATTATCGATCCATTATCCACATCTAAGCATTGATAGGTTTAGGCCTCCGGTCGCTTCTCCTCCTGAAACTTCCTGAGTGGCTTTGTTCTAATGGTCGATTGGTGTGTGCAGCAGTTGATCTTCTCAATTATCGATCCATAATCCACATCTAAGCATTGATAGGTTTAGGCCTCCGGTCGATTATCTCCTCGTGAAACTTCCTGAAAGGCTTTGTCCTATGGGTTGATTGTTGCGTACAACCGTGGACCTTCTGGATAGCCGAGCTATTGACTCTGGAGATTAATTGATTTATGCCTGTTGTAGCTTTTAGACATGCAAATAATTGATGATTGTCGCTAACTGAAGGATTAGATAATATGTACTGTAAATATACTGGATCATCTCAAGAGTTAATAAGTTAGTTTCACATAAAAATAAATGGTCCGGCTTTGTGCTTAACAGTACTAACATAGCTAAAGTGCATTCTCCTAAAAGGTTCTTTAAGATATTTTATCAATAAATATGAGTGTATAAAGGATTACCAAAATGTTTTTTTTTTTCAGTTCCGTATTATCTTTTATTCATGTTAAGATTATTGATGAAAGAATAAATATGTTATGGGACTAATAGAATTACCAAATGTCAGTTTCAAAGCTAAAGTGTTAAAACTTTTACACTTATATTTCATTTAATGAGACCTTGAATACACGTGTTAAAATGAGGAAGCAATCGAAACATACGTGGACACCTCTTTCCAATTGTGAGATGCCTTATGGCAAACTCTATAGGAGGAAAACATGAAATCACTCTGAAAGAAAGTTTTGAATCAGATCTGAACATTATCTATTAAAACTATGATTTTATTAAATTCCAGCTTACTCATTATCAAAGACCACTCAAAATGTAATTAAAAACCTTCAAACCGTAGATTTAAATAAAGCTGAATGCATTAGATAAATATTGAAGTAGATATCAATGCTCTTTAAAACACGTCCCGTAGTTATTCTACACTAATCCACTATAACTATAAACGTAGTTCTTGAAATTCCTGCAATTTTCATGTTCTATTTTATCTTTAATACATTTCTATTGGATGGAAATTTAATCTTCCTACTTGTACATACAACAATAAACAGAAACTACAATTTAAAAAATATAAAACACAACTTTTACTACTATCGTATTACTGAGTCCTAGTATTAGATTAAACCTGCATCACAGACACTGACATAACTCTCAATAATATTAATTTACGGGTATGGGCTATTTCCCGCTCCGGGAATGTTGTAACTCTAACTGAATCATAATCTAGACAGAACTAACACACTTTCGTTAAACTGAATATCGCAAGCTGCCCACAAGATCTCATCTCTAAAAATTGCAATAATGGACGTGGTTCATGACTTCGTCTAAATCGAAATCCTGATATATTTATTTTTTAGTATTTCTTTTATATATAAGAAATATAAACGGTTTTAGTGTTCCACATTTGATTGAATGTATTATTATTAGGAACCCATTTTATCAGTTTTATTAAACTGAGTATTGAGCTTTTGAAATAAGCCTTAATGCCTTATCAATTAAAAAAGTTCGCAACAAATTTTAAAGAGATTTTATTTCCTAATTTACATTTAATGTTTCATTAGTTGATCTTTCTCAAGGATAACCAATCATCCTTACCTTATCCTCTTTGTGCGCCAATGGTCTGTGCCAATGAAACAGATTTAGGCAATGGACAAAAAACAGAAACTGAACGTTTGTGGCAGAAAAGCCTGGCTATCAAGACATAAATTGTCTTAAGGACCATACTAAACAAACACAACTTTTGGTGCCGACAGACGCGATAACAAGTGGAGAGGCTAAATTTTCGCCAAGCAACGCGTAATTTCGGTAATCACAAATTCCGTATATTTCACTATACAAGCCGAAGTCTAGAAGACCATCGTGAAGATGCGCAACAAATACCAAGGTGGTTTTGGATTGAACGTATTATGTGCGGTACAGAGAAGCTGACTGTGGAACTGAAGCTACTTCTAACTCTGTACAGTGTAAGGAATATAGTAATAAAAGTAAAAAGCAAAATGTTGGGCTGAAGTTTTGCAGATCAAAACTTTATCATATCATGCAAATAATTTCAACAATGCACTACACCGATACAATATATTTCTTCCTCGTCCATTTGGACACTGACTTTATGAAAACGGACGAGGGTTCCAAGGAACATTCGTATAGTTTTATTCGTCCAAATTCAGCGCAGATCAAGCGCCGGAATACGTGACTCGTATAGTCAAGTCAAATTATAAAGTGTGGGATTGACCTTTTCGGTCCTTAAAATATAAACCTGATAGTTAAAATAATAAAAAGTAATCCAGTCAAAAATAATTTTGAACTTGCATTATATCTACCTCTATCCCAAGTACATACAACTCAGATTTATTAGAACTCATGCGGGTTACTTTGGTATACAACCGTCGGCAATATACTACATTATTTGAAAGAGATTCAATTCATCGTCTAGTCCTAATCCGTTCATAACCCCAGACTGTTAATCTACTAAACAAGGAGACTAAGGGAGAGTAATGAGTGGTGGTTGGTACTGACCACAAGTGCTCAGTTCACAGACAAAATCTCAATCACGCCACCGCCGTCTCTATTCCGGAGTTAAGATCCTGCATAATTAATAGCTTGGTTATCTTTTCCTCCGTATTATAATTAACCAACCAATTCAGATTAAAACTACATTAATTACATTACGATTACAGTAAATAAAAAATGTATGAATGGTGTCTTATTAAACACTAGTTTTTCCATGTACAACTAAGAATTCAAATCTCAGGTGATTCAAAATTTAAAATTTCATACGCACATTTAAATGTTACAGGAAATACCCTTCTCCCCCCACAAAATGAAAAGTGTCCGTCTAAACGTTATTTAACATTTAAATATATTGAAAGTCTGTAGTATTTTTTTATTCAACTACTATTTTTTAGACTGTGAGGAAAGATACCACGTAGAAAGTCAATCTAAACACAAAGGCAACAAATGAAACAACGTTTTGTGGTACTTATATTGCAGACGGAACAAAAAGCTTGAAATGTAATATAAAATCTAGTATTTTTAACCAAGTTTCGTTAACTTATAATGTATATTTACATTTTAAAAATTTTACCAGCTCAATCCAACCCTGAAGAAAGTTACGTCAACAATATATCAAATACTTCAAAATGTAGTTCCTGTAGTTTTATACATAAAAAAGTCAACATTAAAAAAATTTTGTTTCCTTATTAATCTTCACATATTGTTGAATACTTATTCATCAGACCATATAAAATAGTAACTGTCTCCATAAATCTTTAATATAACTTATAAGTATAATACCTGTACTGTCTTCTACCAGTTTATTCGCCTTTATTCAGATTATCAACAATAAGTTGAATAATATTCAGGGGTTGACATTAGGTGGTTGTATTCAGTGAGACCTGTGACCGAGTGCCGTGTAATATCTCTCACTATGCGGCAGTTATAATGGCCTCAACATCATTACACGCATGAGTGACTGGAATGTTGGCTTTATTACATTTTTTGTACATTCCAAAGTTAGGGCGACTAGCGACCTGTAATAACATGTGACATGCGAGATATCAGTGATGAGCATTAACTACAAGTTGGACAATATAATCATGAAAAGGTATTACCCATTAGGTTTCTAACCTAAAACAAATTAAATATTATTTATAAATACGTCATAATAAAATAAGTTATTCCTAATGTACTATCGAATCATTACAGTTTTTACTAATTAATTTGTACAAAAAGACAAAATATAGTTTAATAAAGGATTAGCTATGTCTGGAAAGTTCTGGTTAACAGAAATATTAGGTTTTATGATTTATCTGCACATTTAGCTTTAAGCCATTCTCCACATAACTATAGTCTAGTGTTATCTGATTAATTTTGAATTTTTGAATTTTTGAATTTTCTGTTCCCAGACGGAATCTGTCACAGGGATGAAGAGCTAAAATGTTAACCAAAATTCATGTTATACTTACATTAACATTTTGGATATAACTATTTTGTTTTGGATAATTCCTTACAATGGCAATACAGCGTTGATTAAAAAACTAATCATACAAGTTAACATGTGCCTAATTTAAGTTACATTTTTATTGCATATTTAAACCCAAAGCCGGTGTTACTGTAAAATTGCAAACACACAAACAGGATAAGAAGGTAGGTGTATACCGCACCACATGGAGCGTAACAGGTTTCGCTGTGTCTCCATGCAACATTACAAGTTTATAGCTCAATCTATTTAAGTTAGTAACTTATTTCATTGGCTAAATTAGTGTTAAAATGCCATATAAATGTATTCAGTTTGTTTATTCATTTATTTATTGCGCGATTTTTTGTCGTCGCATCATGGTTACAAATTATATGAATTTACGAATTTTATTCAAACTAACAAAAATTCTCTAGCGGAATATGCACCATCGTGAGGGCAGAAAAAAATCAGATTCCTAAGTGAAAAAGACTGTTCACGATGTATATAAAAAAATTTAATAGACATAAAATTCCACGAAATAATGTTGTTTCATTTCTGCTTTTTCGTGTGAAAATGTATTGATATTACAAACAACACTAAGCTAAAAAATTAAGGTAAATATTCAACTGAAAGGTGGATGTTCAGTTAGCTTCAGGAAGCTGCTACAGTACAGTCCAGTAATTACAGAGCAAGGCTTTGCGAAGGACCGTGTAATTGACTACAAGCTACTGTGTGATATTGCAGTGTCTACACAATAACAGGTGTAATAGTGTTTCTTTGTAACATTTTAAAACTATAGTAAAGGAAATAACTGGACAGCACAAACAAAATATGAGTAACAGCAAGTTCTTATAGAGAGATATTCTCTTGTCGATCAAACTTAAAATAAAATCCCTTTCCGCTTGACCCACATCCTGAGGTTGTTGAAACCCTACACAGGCTGCCTTTGTATTGAGCCACGATTGAGATCCTGGTAACTATAAATTTGCTAACCTTAAATGAGTAACCACTATTCACTTTTAGAGGCAATTTAAAACATGTACTTTAAACTTTAAAGAAACTACTGCAATTTTATATTATGGTGTTAAACTTTGTTTATCTTATTGAAGACCCTGTAATTTAGACATGAATAGTACATCTCATTACTAGTTTATCAAGTGATTTAATGCGTGGTGTAACAAAACTGATCGTGGATAAACTACAGAGCTCTTCAATAGAAATTTGGAGACTACTATTGCACGATACGTTTCATCAAGATGCAGAAGATCACACGAAACCTTCAAAAGATTATCTGACATTTCATAGTCTAGAGTTCATTGATAGTTAGAAATTCTAAGTGAGAAATTTTATATAACGAAACGTAGTACTATTTTATAACTCATTCTAGCAAAATCAGACTGATGTTTTGATAGAGAGAAATAGATATTTACATAGGAAAAGTAATCTTTGGGAGAGTGAAAATCAGCAACTTTGGCTATGAGGAAACAATGACTTTCTCAGATGCTAACTATGTTGGAAAGTAGATGATTACAATAAAGAATGATAAAAAGTTTAGACTCTTATTTTTAACATATTCTTTAAATCATTACACATAAAATAATTAATTATTTATTGTATGTTTTCAATTTTGATTGCTGAAACAGAATTCAACTGGTCAAATTTGGGTAAAAATTACTCAACAATTTTATATATAAATGTTTACAGATCTTTCAAATAATAATTGAGATATGAGAGATTGAAGTGTTGAAATTCCTTATGGAGTCACTTCTAAAACCCTATGTTTTAGGTACCCACTTTAATCTTATAAAGGTAAAGTCAAACATAATCTATTTGGGATATATGGTTTGTTTATAAATATTTATTAATGTGTAAACAAACAAAAACCTTACGTTAAGTGCATTTTTGTTAGTGAAATGTGTCCGATATGAGAAGTACGCTCTGCTTTTACTAACTCTATAACCTTCCAACTTCTTTACAGATGTGTTTATAAAACAACATAAGTTTTAAACACTCGTACATATTTTTAAAATTCTCTAAAAATAAGGAAAGGTGTAAGATTTGCTTTTAGATTTATAATTTACAAGGTCACAAAGATGGTCAATTAAAAAAAAACACCCTGTATAACTTGTTTAATACGTTACACGTTTACAAGACTTAATGTTACTACTAATATCAAAAACATGTGTTTTCTGCAATGTAATACCACAGTGCTAAAAAGCTCATAAAAATAATAAGCGTAAAATAATTCAAAGTCAATTTTATTTTCTCGTTTCTATATAAGTGTGATCATACTCAGAGTGTAATACAGGTGTAAATAACACGTCATATTTACCACACAAAATGGAGGGAATAATGACCTTCACATCATTACGCGCATATATGACTGAAAGGTTGTCTTTGTCATCAATGGTACGATGTTACTCAGTTGGTAAAAAGAATATTTAAAATAAAAGTGCTCTCCAACCGGCTACATTTAAAGGTGTTTGACAAAGCCAAAGCAAATCCATTTTTGTGATCATTATTTAATTACTTTTAATACTTGTAGGATTTATTACACACAGACATATAATATTACTCTAAACTAATTTACCATGTCTTATTTTTATTTCTGTGGATATTATTTTATAGCTATTGCTGATATTTTTCATATTCCTGTTACCAAATGTACCAAATCATTATTTATTTCCAATAAATGTTGCCATTATTTTTGGTACTGTTAATAACTTTAGAGATTATCATAATTTTATATTGTACAGTTACTAACAATATTGTGACTATTTTCACTAGTTCTATGTAGTTTATTTTATAAGTTGTGTTGTCATAATTTCCGTTGCTGATTTAACAGTTGTTTATATTTACATTCATATTTGACACATTGAATTCTTAAAAAAATTCTAGAATTATTTGTAAAAACTGTGGAATCAATTATATAAAGGCACGAATAAAAGAATCTATAAATTTATAAAATCCTCACACAGACAGACAAGCATAAAAGATCGCATCAAATACAAATCGTGCTCGATCTAGCTTCGAGTACATCAAAGAGATTAATCTGTGTTACAGAACCCTCAGTACAGGTAATTGGAACTGCAATTGCTTTGCACCCATATTAGCTGTGATCCAACGTACACATTAACGTTATATTGGGCATACTATTCTACGTGTATCAGAGTGGTGGCTTAATATGTCTGTAACTGTCGTTGTAAAAAAGCGTTCTATATCCTTAATGCATTTTAACAATCAAAATCATTGACTTTCGGTTAAAAGGAAACACTGAACTAGATAAATACTTCCCATAATACTTCCCAAAACAGGTGCCCAGGGCGTGAGGTAAAATTAAGACCAAGAGAGTAGGTCTCGTGAGTAAGAATATGTGGAAATAGCGCTCCACCAATAAGCACGTCAATGCCACAAGGGAGGTGGAAGGTTGGATCAGCCAGTATAATATTTTTAACATTATTCATGACTTCCTGAGATATTTGCACTCGTGGGAGGTCTACAGTGATTTGTGGCAATATGTGGAACGAGTGCGGGGCGGCAACTGGGTGGCCAGCAAGAGTTTCCACGCCCGGAGTTAAAAATCCGCGTGTGTGAGCAGAGGTTTGAGAAAGGCCGGCGACATTAATAGTGGCCGGACGGCGCTGTGTACCCAACTGTTGGGAGGCTTTCTCGCTAATAAAATTTAGCATGCTTCCTGAATCAATTAAGGCACGAAAAGACATAAGCTTCTCCGTTAGAGGCGGTGAGCTTGAAAAGAGAAGTACCCAAAAGAACCGTGTGGTACTAGGGCGAGGTCTTGATGCAGTGTGCCATGAGCGTGTAGTGTGGTGTGTTCGGCCGGGCTAGGAGGTGAGAGCGCTGTGGTCGCAGGCGGGGGGCGGGCAGCAGGTGTAGGTGTTGCACTGCTCTACGCGGGCCGGCCGCCGTCACGGCCGTTTTCCACAACGGGACGAACGCAGTCCGACGTACTAACACTGGACCGCGTTGGCCGATCAGTGAAGTGTAGCAAGGTATGATGACGACCACGACATGTTCGACACGTGAATTTAGACTGACATTCACTTAATCTGTGCGTCCCCAAACAAGAAGAACAGCGGTTGTGCTGTTTAATAATCCCGTGCCGTTCTTGAGGTGTCTTTTGGCCGAAGCTGGGACAGCCATAAATTTTATGACCGCTCTGATGGCAATAAAAACATGATGGGCCTTGTTTATAGGCCGAGGAGGGTGGAGAGGAAGCCGCTAAACAAGCTCACGTTTTTAAGAGACGATTTGGGCTTATCAAATCTGGGTTTTGACCCAAAATAAGAACTTGAAGCGTTCTTGGGTCCACAAAATTGTCATGTAGACTACTGTCCTAAACGTGGCTGCATTCCTGGTTGAGAAACTCAATTATTTGTTCAACCGAGGGCAAAGTATGAAGCACTACCTTTTTTCGAAACTGTTTCTAGGCGGGTGACCATCCGATTATAAATCTTGCGTAATAACAAGGCTGAGAGAAGTGGGTTGTTACTAGTGATGTCATTGTTTAATGCTTTAAGTGATTGCGTATGTTCGTGAAAAAGATTAAGGAAAGCACGGTTATTCTTCACAGATGTGCTAGAGATGACAGGAAGGTCTAGTATTTGATTTAAATGTAGTGTGAGTAGACGCCTAGTATTATGGTAGCGATTCCTTCAGCAGCTGATAAGCGATTGCATAATTTTGCTCAGTTATATTTAGCGACTTTTATCAGAGAGAGTGGTTCGCCTGAAAAGCACGCTTCAGGAGATATTGAAATTTCATTACATCGCTTAAGTGCGCATTGTTGTGTATGGCTTGTGCATAAACGTTGATGAACGTACAGAAGTCCAAGGCAGCTCCCTCAAAAGTTTTTTTAATTCCAATTTCGGTAGCCGGACGTTGACTTGAGGGGAGGCAGGCGGAATAATTTCGCTTTTATTAGCTTTAGCTTGTCTCTTGGTCTCAATCATAAGCACGTTAGCAGAAACTTAATCAACTAACTCGTCCACGCTCGCTAATGCGGAATAGTTAGGTGTATAGTCGGCATCTACTTTTAATTCCAAACTCGTGGCACAAGTCTAATATTGCTGAAAATTCCTGTCTAAGTCTCTGAATAGATTTAGCTCTGACAAGCAACTGCTGAAGTATATTTGGGATCGGAAGTCTTCTTAGTTAAATCATAGATACTTTGTATCTGAGAAAAGAGGTGTTCTCGCTTTGCATTGGCCACTTTAAGAGACATCGCCATGTTGAAAGTGTTTGTAGAAAATTAATCAATTTGAGTAAAAATTCAAAGGTGAAAAGTAAACAAAATATTGTCCTCTTGAGTTGAGACAGTGATAAAAATAGAAAAACTAAATTATTTTCCTCTGAAGTATTTTCCCCAAGAAATAAGAAGTATCTAAACAATATAATACAATGAAAAACAATTTAAAAAATATTGTTTAGTTTTTTGAGGTAAAAAACTCAATAATAATGCAATAAGTAGAGTAGGCTCGTATAGACCTATAGTATAGTTTTGTTTTCACAAAATAAAATAAACTGTTATTATGGCAAAACGTAAACAAGACAAGTTGTTATTAAATAATAAACAACAATTAAGGTTACTGTTGAGCTAAATTCAGCTATAATGTAGCAGAGGCTCTGGAAACATATGAGCACGTACTACATGCAAACTGTCAGTGGTAAAGTATGGTAGTGTTGTGACAGTAACCATAAACCATGCATACATATGCGTGAGCAATGTTCAAATAGAAATTATAATAAACAATTGTGAGCAGTAAGTAACCTTTTTTTCTTTTTAAGCTGAGACTAGAATATAGTGTTGACAAAATAAACATTTAATTTTGCAATAAGAGTCCTGCTCAAGGTAAAGTGTCAATAACCAAGATTTTTTATATTTAACCTGCTTAGAATAATGCGTATTACAAGTAGGGCTGATAACCAACAAGTATTGAGAAGCGGTAACCATTAAACAGTAATCAGTTCACCTGTGCTGTGACAGTCTGAAAGCTTGTTTGTCAACAAAACAATGCAGTCGACAGAGCACCATAGCTGATATGATCACGACGTCACAGCTGATATGATCACGATGTCACAGCTGATATGAGTGGAGAGGGGGACTGGAAAATCGATATGCACGGACTTTGCAATCGTGTAAAAGAACCTGAAACCACACTTTGAAATATGCCTTGTACATAGCTTATAAGAGTTGAGATTGCACTGATATTCACCAATGGACTAAAGTTCTTATTATCCGGCCTCGAAGGACCATGAAAAGAATGAATTTTGGTTATGAGAACCGTGAAATAATATTTTAGAGGATCGATTAAGAAGGACCACTTCACACTAGGCAGCGAAGACGCCGAACACACTGATTTTAACAAGAGTTCACCAGGTTACACATAATGAGTTTATGAACAGTGCATATTCAAAGAAAGTGTAGGAAATAAACAGTTACCTTTGTTTTCATGAGGGGTAACCGTAGTCTGCTGTTGTTGAGGGCCAGGTTGTGATCAGTAAGTGTGGAAATAGGCTGCTGTCTTGTAGGCAGGCGTGAAGACGGAAGATGTCCTTCACGGATTCACTCACGCACAATACGACCGCAAACGAATAGTTCATAACACTGTGGCCAGTCCTGTAGAGCACGGTAGACGCGGGTGTCCGGGAGCAGAGGACGTTCTGGTAGAGATTGTTAATCCAGAGCACTGACTTTAATGTTAATGTAAATGTACAACAAATAGAGATAAACTAATATTTAAATGAGAGAGTAAACACATGGGGGAGAGAGAGTCGGTATGGTCAGCAGTGGCTAGAGAGTACATAAGTGCCCCAGGCGGGACCCAGAGTAATAACGAGCAAGCGTGCCGTCGCTTGCAAGGTGGGCAATTGATAAGTCAACCGTTGTGATTGGTTGGTGAGTGTACAGTAAACAGCTGATTCGTGAAAACAATGGTTCATTGGTCTGTCGCTGTACGTGAATATTTTAATCCAGTAAGGAATGGTATTGTAGGCACTAGGCCGCAGAAAGAGATATAGAATTAATGCAGTAATATACAGTTTAGTAAAATAAAGGTTAAATATAGAGTATAAATTGCCCAAAAAGTATATACATAATTATTGTTCAATAAAAGTAGCCTTTTCATATTAGGCAATAAAAAACAAGTTATTTAAGGCAATAATACTTAACACTTAGTCCGTATCATTATTGATACTAGAATATTCTGAGCCATTTTCAAAATATTTTTAAGATATAAATATACAAATAAACCTGTTTAAAATCGTCCAGGATAAAAGAAAAAGAATTCAACGGTCAACAGTGTAATAATATGTTCTTGAATTTGACTGAAGACTTGCTTGGACAACTTTAACTTTGCCATATTTTCTTCATCCTGTCACAATTTCAAGAAACTTGTTATACTACTACAACTAACAAAAAAACAAAAAAAAGACAACAACTAAGACTAAGAAAATTATCTATACTTGAGACTGTGAAAATGAAAGTTTTATATTAGTTCATTTGTTTTAAAGCTTACTTGAAAGATCACGTTCAGTCTCAACGTCTAAAATAAGCTTAAAATCTCTCTCTGAATAACGTACTTGTTTACCTCGGAGGGAAAATTTTCGGTGAAACATTCGAATTCGTTTTCGATTCAACAAGTACTTTTCAAACAGGATGTTTTTAATGCTTTCCTCTTTCAAACTGCCTACAAAATAATAACAAATTTAATACTAAAGTATTCAATAGAGATCATTACATTTTATAGATATGTCGGACTTAACAATAAATTAGAATTTTTAAAAAACATACGGCTTTTACGGGTTTTATGTTGCATCTTTGAAAAATCATTGACTACTATTTATAACGTAAATTCCCAGACAGAGTTCCTGAGAAATCTTCACAAGATGCGAACAAAAAACCGAATAAAATCCTATTTAAAGGTTTTGTGTAGTTTTATCAGCAATAACTAGACTTACGTCATCTACACAAGATTTAGTTCATTCTTACAACAAGAAAACCCGAATATCCAAACTATAATACATTAGTAGCTTAGAGTTTAACTAATAGATTTATACTCTTGGAGTATCCACGCAAAGTACAATAATACGCTGGTTAAATCTGGTGTATGTTGAGTTAGTATTATTTTCATGTTCGTATAAAGATTTTCAATTTTAATTTGTATAATCTAATATCAGTACCCCTCCTCTGGCCATTTATTTACATGAGTTAGTGTACAAACCGTTTAAATATATATATATATATATATATATATATATATATATATATATATATATATATATATATATATTTATATATGAATGTTACGAACTTAACATTGGGACTGAAGCAGAAGACTAAAGTCATTATTTTAATATGTTATACTAGCATAACATGTTTTAATAGCAATTAAAAACCAAGATAGGTAGTAAAATTAAGAATCTTTCAAATAAGCAAAATATGAATTAAGAAAACAAATGTTACCTGTTATTTATAAAGATAAATATTTTTATAAAAAAATTCGTTCCTTATTACTGGCTTGCTTATTGCATAGAGTATGGACAGATTATCAATGTAGATACCCACTTTGTGAGAATGCTTCCTCAGATACACTTGCCCTTTGATTGGGCTCAATATGCGAGAAGATTACATGCTTGTAGAGGGAAGATCAAACGCCTACCAATAGAAAGGGAATCAAATCCCATCAGTATCTCTTTATTAGTCTAAATGTTCTTATTCCTCAGTTTACGTACATTTCAGAGTAGCTGTAAAAGCCACTTTAAAATTTCACGGAGGGGCCGAGATGTTTTATGTTTGATGCCGAAGTCAAGTAAACAATAAGTAAAGAATAAGTTCTTTTAATTTCTATTACCGATTTATACCTTAGACGTCATATATTTCGAATATCTTCACTCAAACTCGCTCATGCAATATCCGTATATGATGATATACTTCACTACCGTTCTTCATCAGGAATTCGCATCAGTAATAGTGTGGTAACAGGAGACTAGAGTCAGCATTTACTTTTGCAATACATTTGCTTAGTGGCTACCGCGTTTATCGATAAGATAACCGATATCTATCAATTTCGAGTTTTGTTTGCTCCACTGGTGGATAACCACTCAGAGATGTATTTGCAATCAATCCGCCATTCGGTTGTTGCAGATTGATCTCATTCAGCCGTTGGCTTTCTGGTTAAATTACCAAAATCATATTCTTAAATTTAAATAATAAAAAAGTCGTAATGTTCATTATTAGAACTAGTTTTTAGTTTAGACGAAATATTAGTCCAATTTATTACAAGAAGGAATTATGTTATAATTGGAAGAGATCCAGGCTCTTTATTTAGTTTTTCTGAGTGTGAAATAAATTTATTTTCAAAACAAGGTCAATTATATAAACTTTTTTAACTAATTTTGGTTCAACAAAATGTCTAGAAATATAATAAGTCGATATGTTTTAAGGGAATTTCATTTTCATTTTCATTTTACCCTTAAAATTATGCATTAATGAAATTCACATTACTGTTACACTCATCGAAAAACTAAAGTAAATAATTCTTTCTCGTACACAAGTAGCATTTATTTCTGCATTCACCTATAAACTAAACTAAAATTGTAAAATAAACTCCCTTTTTTATTAGTGTTTAGTAACTGATATAGACGCCTAGTGACTGTTCTTTCTTAATTTAGCTTCTAACGTGTTTATTCTAGAGAGAATTCAAAGCTAAATATTCACTTACACCTTAGGTTTAAGAGAGCTGGTAAGTCAATGCTTGTATGATAAGATCTCTGAACAATATGAGGATATACGTTCTTAAAATATATATTATGGCAATATTACTGTTTACACAAGTGAACTATAAGCCTTCATCACGAGGATAACAAAACGAACAACTTGATGACACAACTTCATATCTATACCTCTATAGTAAACGTCGCACAATAGCTTGTTCCAAATATATTTGTCAGCAATATATCATGTGTATGGGGATTACTTCAAGTTCAGTATATAACAAAATATAACTCGAGTGTTTCATTTGATCGACCATTTTTTTTAATTAATTTATCCACCAAGACTTGCACTAACCCAATACGCTTCCACCGAACAACATATTTACATACTTAGAGAATATCCTCTATACTGTTATAAGTTTTATAAAGTTTTATTTTATTAATTTATAAAAGTTTACATATTTCGACCTGTATTCTTTATTTCAGTTTTAATTATTAGTGTTTTTATTAAGTGCAGGGTTTTAGAGTAGTTTTTACAAGGTAGTTGTTGTAATTCCTGACGTCAGAGTGTCATAACACTGGTATGACATGTTTATTTTTACCTAAATGGTAGTTATTTTAGGTTAGTTATTCACCTGTGGAAGATATCAATTGCATATCTAGCTGCATTTTGGTGATATTTTGTATCACTGAGCGAAGTTAAATGTCCGGAAAAAATACTGTCTTCTTCTAATAAAATAAATTATTAGCATAGTCACACAATCTTTATATTCTTTTCTGACTATAATGTCTTAAAACAGAGGTTCTATTATTTTAAAGTATAACTTCGTAAACATGTTTATAATCAAACCCAGCTAAATACTATGACGTCAACACAAAAGTCAAGTTCGACTCTACAACTCAAACTGTTAAGTTTCTTCAAAGTTTTTTGTGGCTTATTGTTCTTTATTTTTAATATTGACAGGAGTGTATATACAATCACTGATAAAAGAATAAACCGATTAAAATTGGTCTAAGTATTCAAGATTAACGTGAATATTATATTTATAATCACTTGTAATGGCTTGCAAACTCTGAGCCTTTTATCCTCACTTTACTTTTGCTTTTTGATGGATCATAAATTTGGTCGGTAAATTTTGATTGCGTATCACCGTTTTGTGCGTTTATTTAGTGATCACTTGTTTCTTTGGCTTTTACCGTCGTATTGTTGGTAAATTGCAAAAACTTGTTCAGAAAGAGCTATATAGCGAGTCCGTTAGGTTCAAAATCTCCTTGTCCTTATAAACCAGAAATCCTATTTCCTAAAGAGCAGCGGTTGGCTAGAGAACTTCATGACGGATCCTTTCAAATTCAATACAAAACTGTGTATTCAATATCACATGATTTTAAGATGGCAGATCTTAAGTATATTTAGACTGAGATTCAGTTAATTATTTTCTTATGTTTTGAGTGTTATTTAAGAAGGTTGTATTAAAAATCAAAGCTATCTTCAATGCGGAATTCGAGTTTAGCTTCAGTTCATCTTTCTCTTGGAGCGGCGTCTAAACTCGGAAGCTGTCACAAACTTACATTCTGCAATCTGGAGCATTTTACGTCTGAATTCGGAGTAAAATTGAGCTAAACCCAACATTCACATTAAATCATATCTTCCCACAATAGTCTTTATGTGATGTATAAAACTCGGTTGCTCCACCGTGCTTTGGGAGAATGTCTTGGGAACGTTTAAAACATTGTATTACACTCAGTTGTACACCCGACGAGACAATGAGAATACCTATTTTCACTCTATATTTTGTAGTTGAGGTGTCTCAGGTGTCGAAACGATGAAATATTTACGTTATGAGCTTCTTAGTCGCCAAATTTTTTTGGATCTCTGCAGATAAATATGACTACAGATACCGTGAATAAAGTCTGTGACGGTGTCAGATTTTAGACAATGTACTGAGAAGAGGGTGAACTGAAGCTAAACTAAACATTCACATTGATTCAACCCTTCCCACCACGTTTCGTGTATCTTCAATGCATAATTAATTCCCTTCTATCATATACCAGCTAACCAGATGACGTTTAAAGACCAGATCTACAACTAACTGTTGAGTACGTTCAAGAACGCTTTACTTGGATAGTTATATGATATTGCTTTTTCACCCATCCCAGACGTTGATTCTTTTATAAGCTTATGGACATGAACCTTTCCGTGATTATACTTGACTCTTAGTTCGATATCACCATTAATCTACAAAAGATACTCATCCTTTAACCAGTTTCTCTTGGAGATTAATAATAATGCGAAATACCAATGTTAAGTGTGATCACGTTGAAGTCACCTTTCTTGTAATGATATGGAACGAAGAAAATGATAACTTAAGGATTGATGGATTGGATCTAAACGTCTATTGCCACGTGACAGTAAATTATCATATCGGAAGCTTCTGGGCATGTAGTTCATAGTTACCGTAGATAGCACAGCGGTCACATTAAAAGTACTATGTTGAGCAAAATAAGGAGGTGGTGACCTTTTTACACGCTTGCTGTGCTGTAATCTACAACTGAAAAATGAAGATCCTTCATAAATCAATACTGCTATAATAAATAAATGGCGAAATGTGTGTTATTAAGAGTCGAAGAAGTGATTCTAAATTTCAACTTGTTATTGAAGAAATATTTTGGTAGTGAATCATTAGAATTAGAATTGGAATAAGCGGAACGGGAAGCGCTAATTTACTGTAAACGAATCACGAGATGACCTCTGGTCTCTTTGCATACCGTCAAATTGAAGGCGCTAATCATTTCTCTTGAGAATCTAACTATAATCGTGTGCAATAATGTTGTAAAAGTAATTACAGACTTAAATTCCTAAGACATAAGGTGATACCACTATGTTACACATCTGGAAGGTGTAATGGGCCAGGGGTTGTCTTGTTACTCACCTAAAGTAGTCAGTGAGGTATGTGACATGAACGTAAATGTATAAACGTTACGTTACAATATTGTACTTCTTGTACCAAATCACAGCGAGCACTTTATATCGATCTCCACAAATAAATACTAACGAACTTGTATGTACATAGCAAGTTAAATGCAGACATGAGCTTATAATGGATTTACCAAGCACTCATTTTCTCACAAATGAACGTAAATTGGTAATTTTATTTGAAGTGTCATCAACACTATATATTACAGTGGATACTTGAGCTCAATATTGAAGCTCTCTAGTGGCTAGATATTTCATGATTTAGAAGTGCTTCCGTCCCGGCAAATATTTTAATATGTTTGCACAACTAGTAATGATAGTTATTTATATAAAAATCTTTAAGAGATCTATAAACATACTTTTTATAAGAAAACTATATTTTGATCTATGCACATGATTATTAAATTGATTGCTCTTGGATACGAGTACCTTGAAAATTCAAATAAAACGTATTAATATGATTGACAAAGCTCTGATATTACCCAATGTTGTTTTATTATAATTAAACACAAAATTTCGTAACTGATATATTTTACTGATCACTGTCACAAGACACTATAAACTCCTAAGGTATTTCACCGCACAGGAACACACACACGCGCAAACCTGATTTTTATTCGTTAACTTTGTTTTTACGACTGTGTTAGACGCCCTTGGATCGCCAGAGATCTCTTAGGCCCCAACTATGTCTCTGAAGAAGCAAAAAAGCATTATTTAATTTGTAATTTCTGTTAAATATAATCACATTTTCTGAGTAAAAATTGCATAATGGCAGCACAACCATATGTTTAACCTGATCACAATGTTATTTGTATTACATTTATAGCCCTATAGTATGCTTAACAGTAATAAAAAAATTGTTATTTAATTTTTTTATTCAGATAAGAGGATTATAAACTTTTTAAAAATATAAATTTAACTTTATTTTTAGCAAATATTAAGTATACAGTGCTTGCTCAGTACTGTAATGCAGATATCAAAATCAATGTTACTATTTAACTTTACTATAAACTTAAAGACCCTCCTAATTTGTCTTAAACGAAGACCTCTCAGACATGTGTTTGTATGTAAATTGTCTTGGTCGGGGAAACAAGGAAAATAAAATATAAAACAAAAAAAGTATTATAAACTGAGTAAAATTCAGATATCAAAATCAATGTTACTATTTAACTTTATTATAAACTTAAAGGCCTCCTAATTTATCAATTGACGAAGGCTTCTCAAACATGTGTATGTATGTATATTGTCTTGGTCGGGGAAATAAGGAAAATAAAATATGAAACAAAAAAATATTATATACTGAGTAAATTACAATGACATATTTTCTTCATCATGGTGACAAAACAAATTCGGAATAATTGAATCGAGCCATAAGGGCTCATACACTTGGAAAACCTAAAAATAGCATGTGTAGCCACACGTAACTTTTGGTATTTATATCAATGATATAAGACAGTTTTTACGTAATAACAAACAGTATACAAACTGCATATAAAATTAATTCAACAAAAAAATAGCTTTATTTTCTTCTTTGTTTAAAAAGTAGTTACCAGATCAAAGATCAGTAAAGTATTTTGATCGGCAAAACTAAATGTTGGAAAAAGAAATGACAAAAGTGCAATATGTTTGAGAAAACGTTACCAGAACTTTCAAAATGTTGCTCCATGGGATTTAGTTGAGCGTTTACGTTTTCTAAGTACCTGCAGATAGTTACATTGAGAATATTTTCGTCTGTGGACTTTAAATTTTACAAGAAACTACTGTACTACTTAGTCGAAAATGAGTTGCATAATTATTATGCATATCCACGAGATTTTTCTTAGTATCATTGAAGCCTGTCAATCACTAGGCTAATAAAAGATTATTTGTTTGTTATAGATGGGGAATAATTAAAAAAAAACAATCCAAATAAGTCTTTTGTAAAATTTAATAGAGAGTTACAAAAAGTTGGGTTGCACATATTATAGTTGAAACGTTATATTCTAAATCTTATTAGTAATAGAGAATTCTAAATTGTTGTTAGAGAAAAGTTTGCAAATTTTTGCATTAAAAACTGTACCGAATTGAAAAATAACCCTAACAAAAACGCTCATTGTGCTAAGTTACTGTAAGCACCGAGGCTCTTTTATAATGAGAGTCTTTGTCATTTCTGTGTGCATTCATAATGCATTGTACATATTAACTTGCTTGTCAAAGGTCCTCCCCCTTGATCGACACTAAAAAATTCTAGTTCAACTTGTAGTATTGTTATAAATTTAGTTTCGTATAAACAATCCATTAAAAATGTGTATTCAACGTCGAAGTAGCGGTTATTCCCTTTTTATAAAAAGAATTATTAATAATTTTATGTTCGTATAATCTAGAACTTTGATAATAAAATGTAATGTGTTTAATTACAAACACAACACTAATGTGATGTGTCACAGTTAATCGCACTCCAGTATGAGCACTTGAGACTGTCAGCTGCAGGCCTAATATCACCTTATTGAATATTAATTACATGTTATGTACAAGAGACTATTTGGTAATAATTGATAATTTACTATTAATATGTTATCCTTATACAACATGTATTCAATACAAGGAAAATAAATGTTTTGAAAGAGATTATAATTCAAATGTATGTTAATAGCAATTGTATTAATGTTTATTGAAATTAGTAACAAATATAAAATACTTAAATTTTATATAGTAGCTACCACCCGAAATCAACATTGTTTAAGGTGCAAAACCTGTACGTGCATTTTAAACTGTAGACTAGTATGAATTATAAATAAAAAAAGTAATTAGTCAAACTATTTACAATAATATGGTGGTCAGAGTATACTTTATCGTATTATAGCTTATTCTATTACAAATAATATACAAATCTAGTAGGACTATGTTTAAGAACAAACTTTCCATATAGACTGGAAAGTACTGTCTGATATTGGAGATTTGCACTTAGAATAACCATGAAAGCGTGTCTTGTTTGATGGAACAACTCACAAATTTCACAATTTATTTCTTTTTTTATATTAATACTGTATGTTTGGCATGGCCTTGTTTACAAATGACACTGTTTAGGATAGGTTTAACTGTATAGTTTAGTGTAATCCTCAAGAACTTACGCAATTAAAGTTTTGTTTACTTTGCTGAGAAAAGCGTTGTCCTTTTTTAATTTCTTTCAATACAAATCTTTTAAAGACTATCATATTTTAAGTGTTTAGTAGGTTAATGAAGGTTCACACAGTTTACTCACTGTAATGGCTGCCTCAAGCCGAAACTTACACAGTAACATTAATAATAATGTTTGACTTACATTTTCGTTCCACAATGTTTGCACCATAACTTTAATATCCATGTCAGAAAGTGTCTACATCATTTTAATATAATATATACTATAATAACAACGTGGTTTACCCAAGAGTTTTTAATTTTTAAATTAAAATTTCATTATAACCTACTTTCTAGGTGTAAAAATCCTGATTATACGAGTATACCTTTCATTCCTTAAAGTTAACAGTGTATGTTTAAAGAAAACGCAACACAAGACTAGTGGAAAGTTTGTACGTAACTTAGAGGAGCAATTGTTTAAAAACTTGTCAGTGGCAAAATTGCGTCAAAATTCCATATATTTTAAAAATTGTGTTGGTTTTTCAATTACGTTATTTTGTTAACGATAGTAAAGTAGTGCTGATATATACACGTTCCTACTATATGTTAGTAAATTCGTATGTTGCATGATAGCAAACATTCCAGAGCTAGATTGTCATGTATTGATATTCTACTCGTATACCATTACTATGGTAGTTCATGTACTTATTTATGCAAGAAAACATTCAAGGTAAAATGAATTTTGTACTTTACATTATCCCTTAAGAACTTATACAACTACATCTTTTGTTTAAATTGTTTTTTTTTTTCACCAATTAACTATATAATATAATAAACTAAGTGACTTTTCATCCAATTCCTTTAATTTTAACTGTTTTTTTTTTCAATACTATAAGTGTTATATTCAAATGTACAGGCTTGTACTTTTAAATTAAATAAATATAGTGGTGTGTGTTTGTGTTTTAACTTTCTCACATACAAAAAAAAGCAATGCCTAGTTGTATAGCCGCACCACAGCGATACGAATTTTATGGATAATATATAAAAACACATATACAGTTTAATAAATGGTTTATACGCATACCTGTTGGAGGTATTTAGAAATATAGTAATATTTGCCCCAAAGAAAAACTAAAAAAATATCTGACAAGATCACATAAAATGTAGTTTCAGTGAAATCTTGTTCGTGAGAGTTGGTAAAGCCCACCACTAGTGCGCCTGGAAAGAATTAATTTGTGTCTCTCTATACGGATGTGATACAAACTGACCTTTAGACATTATATTTCGCTTTTAAACTTCAATTCTTTATGGGGAACACCTAGTTGGACATTGTTGAATGTCAATTCATATGACCTCACTGCGCGTTAAAATCTTGGTATTGGTCTTTTTAGTAATCATGATAGCAACGATAAAATAGCAGAATCAATAAATTTGTAAAAAAAAAACCACTATATTCGCAGAGATTTTAACGTGTGACATATTAACATGCAGACATACTTAAAATGTTTTATAGAACTCCATAAATTATTACTCAACACATGGGATGGCGGATTCCTGTGTTTTTATATCTTCTAATACGCAAATAT
The DNA here is from genome assembly GCF_021130785.1 of Homalodisca vitripennis. Lineage (NCBI taxonomy): Eukaryota > Metazoa > Arthropoda > Insecta > Hemiptera > Cicadellidae > Homalodisca > Homalodisca vitripennis. The sequence goes on from NW_025776308.1 coordinate 178,439, forward strand.
CCGTTTAAAATATTATAGATGAAAATATATTAAAATTGAATGGAGATAAATAAAATATCCTTATATATAATGCTGGCAACTAAAACAATTTGTAAAACTATTGTGATTTGATAATAATCTGGCGTAGAAATACTGGTCTTAAAGTTGTTAAAATGATATATATAAATCACTTCGTAAAAGTTTGATATCAGTAATACATTCACAATAAAAGTTTCAGGGATAGTATGCAAATAATTAGTTTCAAAACTATTTGAGATTTACACTTTACACAACACAAGCTACATGATTTATCCTGACAGTAAATTATGGTAGTTTAAATTCAGTCACCAATAAAAAAAACTAATGAAAAATAAAACCAATATTAATAAACTGACAGTGGATATCATATCGTGTCACTGAACCACATACATGATAACGCTGACTGGGCACTCGCTGACACAGTCATATCTGAATTGACGAGGCGACACGACATCGTTCGCATTTTTAAATGTACCATAAAATAAACATGCATTTTTGCATATTTATGTATATCTTAAGTTCTGCAAACATTTGAGTTAAAACTATGCAAAATATTATGTGATTTTGTAAAAGTAGTTTGCTGAGCGTCAGCGAAGCCAGCACTCGTGGATATGCTGTCTCTTCAAATGATGTCTCAAAAAAGAACTGACATATACTGTAGAATGACTGCGCATGAAGCTTCATTTCTACATTAGGAACACTGATTTCGATGATAGTGCATATCGTTCCATGGCAATTGGCTGAGCGTTAACAAATATTTATACATAGGTCTTTTGCGTAACCATGATGGCAACGAGAAAGTGTATGAACAAATCTTACTAAAAAAACTCAGTAGATCTATTACATATTAGTACATTTACTATACAACATAATCTATGATGACTTTGTGAGTAGTCTTTTATTCCTTAAATACTGATATGAAAGACAATTGTTTAATGGTTTGCCGAGGTATGTAAAAATGGCTTGTTCCGTATTATTATCTGTCGTCGTTTTATTTGTCACTAGTGAAATTATCTATAGACTTACACTACCCTTGAATTTATCGTCTGAAGAGTCTGTTATGCAACACGTTGTGTGCCAACACGGATAAAATGTACGAGTTTTAATTATGTCTTATGAATCACAGGTTTCATAAGCAGTTCAAAATGTTCTGTTTGCCTTCACCGGTATTGGTGTTAAAACAATATTCACAAAATAAAAGCATGTCTAGGTTTGACAATAATAACTAAAATATTCAAGTAAGAAGAATTTAAAGATCAAAGAGTAACATGGATGAAAGATTAGAGGCGTAATATGAAAGAATAAAGACAAGCTGAATAAGGCTTTATATGAATACACAAAACAGAACACAATATTACTGTCACAATGATTAAAAAATCTCATGCTTCAGCCTTAATGTTTCCATTAGAATTCTGACTCTATCAGGCTCTATATGAACACACAAAACATAACACAATATTACTGTTACAAGGTTTAAAAAAATCTCATGCTTCAGCCTTAATGTTTCCATTAGAATTCTGACTCTATCAGGCTCTATATGAACACACAAAACATAACACAATATTACTGTCACAATGTTTAAAAAATCTCATGCTTCAGCCTTAATGTTTCCATTAGAATTCTGACTCTATCAGGCTCTATATGAACACACAAAACATAACACAATATTACTGTCACAATGTTTAAAAAATCTCATGCTTCAGCCTTAATGTTGCCATTAGAATTCCGACTCTATCAGGCTCTATAACACACAAAACATAACACAATATTACTGTCACAATGTTTAAAAAAATCTCATGCTTCAGCCTTAATGTTTCCATTACAATTCTGACTCTATCAGGCTCTATATGAACACACAAAACATAACACAATATTACTGTCACAGGTTTAAAAAAATCTCATGCTTCAGCCTTAATGTTTCCATTACAATTCTGACTCTATCAGGCTCTATATGAACACACAAAACATAACACAATATTACTGTCACAATGTTTAAAAAATCTCATGCTTCAGCCTTAATGTTTCCATTAGAATTCTGACTCTATCAGGCTCTATATTAACACACAAAACATAACATAACATTACTGTCACAATGTTTAAAAAATCTCATGCTTCAGCCTTAATGTTGCCATTAGAATTCCGACTCTATCAGGCTCTATAACACACAAAACATAACACAATATTACTGTCACAATGTTTAAAAAAATCTCATGCTTCAGTCTTAATGTTTCCATTAGAATTCTGACTCTATCTGGCTCTATATGAACACACAAAACATAACACAATATTACTGTCACAATGTTTTAAAACATCTCATGCTTCAGCCTTAATGTTTCCATTAGAATTCTGACTCTATCGGGCTCTATATGAACACACAAAACAGAACACAATATTACTGTCACATTGTTTAAAACATCTCATGCATCAGTCTTAATGTTTTCCATTAGAATTCTGACTCTATCAGGCTCTATATTAACACACAAAACATAACATAACATTACTGTCACAATGTTTAAAACATCTCATGCTTCAGCCTTAATGTTTCCATTAGAATTCTGACTCTATCAGGCTCTATATGAACACACAAAACATAACACAATATTACTGTCACAGGTTTAAAAAATCTCATGCTTCAGCCTTAATGTTTCCATTACAATTCTGACTCTATCAGGCTCTATATGAACACACAAAACATAACACAATATTACTGTCACAATGTTTAAAAAATCTCATGCTTCAGCCTTAATGTTTCCATTAGAATACTGACTCTATCAGGCTCTATATTAACACACAAAACATAACATAACATTACTGTCACAATGTTTAAAAAATCTCATGCTTCAGCCTTAATGTTGCCATTAGAATTCCGACTCTATCAGGCTCTATAACACACAAAACATAACACAATATTACTGTCACAATGTTTAAAAAAATCTCATGCTTCAGTCTTAATGTTTCCATTAGAATTCTGACTCTATCAGGCTCTATATGAACACACAAAACATAACACAATATTACTGTCACAATGTTTAAAACATCTCATGCTTCAGCCTTAATGTTTCCATTAGAATTCTGACTCTATCGGGCTCTATATGAACACACAAAACAGAACACAATATTACTGTCACAATGTTTAAAACATCTCATGCATCAGTCTTAATGTTTCCATTAGAATTCTGACTCTATCAGGCTCTATATTAACACACAAAACATAACATAACATTACTGTCACAATGTTTAAAACATCTCATGCTTCAGCCTTAATGTTTCCATTAGAATTCTGACTCTATCGGGCTCTATATGAACACGCAAAACATAACACAATATTACTGTTACAGGTTTAAAAAAATCTCATGCTTCAGCCTTAATGTTTCCATTACAATTCTGACTCTATCAGGCTCTATATGAACACACAAAACATAACACAATATTACTGTCACAATGTTTAAAAAATCTCATGCTTCAGCCTTAATGTTTCCATTACAATTCTGACTCTATCAGGCTCTATATGAACACACAAAACATAACACAATATTACTGTCACAGGTTTAAAAAAATCTCATGCTTCAGCCTTAATGTTTCCATTACAATTCTGACTCTATCAGGCTCTATATGAACACACAAAACATAACACAATATTACTGTCACAATGTTTAAAAAATCTCATGCTTCAGCCTTAATGTTTCCATTAGAATTCTGACTCTATCAGGCTCTATATTAACACACAAAACATAACATAACATTACTGTCACAATGTTTAAAAAATCTCATGCTTCAGCCTTAATGTTGCCATTAGAATTCCGACTCTATCAGGCTCTATAACACACAAAACATAACACAATATTACTGTCACAATGTTTAAAAAAATCTCATGCTTCAGTCTTAATGTTTCCATTAGAATTCTGACTCTATCAGGCTCTATATGAACACACAAAACATAACACAATATTACTGTCACAATGTTTAAAACATCTCATGCTTCAGCCTTAATGTTTCCATTAGAATTCTGACTCTATCGGGCTCTATATGAACACACAAAACAGAACACAATATTACTGTCACAATGTTTAAAACATCTCATGCATCAGTCTTAATGTTTCCATTACAACTCCGACTCTATTTATTCTACTAATGACAGTAATACTGTGGTAGTGTTGTAGTGGTAAGTCACCATGTACACCTCAGGGACAGAACTATATATTGTCCTGCCCTGACAGCTAGATTAATCTACATGCTAATGGCTCCTTACTGATAAAACACATCTTAAGCTTCGTGTAAGATGTTGTTTGAGCAATCTTAAGGCGATATTTCCAACTGTAACTTGCTACACTAACATTTCTGCTAATATTTTTGAGCTTCTTATCGTTAATAATATTGTTATTTAAGATAATTTATAGTTAAAACAATAAAAAGTAATAATTATAATTAGTAAAAACCTCTAAAAACTTCATAAATTAATGTAATGTGATATTACCTTCAGAAAATGTCTAATATTGATTAAAAAATAACGACCAATCAAGGTTTTAAGGTCGTTGCTATATTAAATAAGTTACTGATAAGTGCCATAAATTGCTTTTAGCACTGATCTTAAATACATGTATTTTATATTGTGTGACAGCAAACTTTATTTAATAATTATTAACAGACTACATCTAAAAGGACGAATATTAAAAAACTGTGTTTGTTCTAAGCTCAAGCGATTTTAACCAAATATATCAATATTATTTTAATTTAACACTTATAACAATGCACTTAAGGTTTCTTAGCCTTATATAAGATAATAGGATATCGAAAGTTAAAGGAAAGTTAGTTTTTATAAAAGAAAATATATACTAAGAATATTATATATAAAATAATTTTTTATAATGCATTATGGTACCAAATATAATACTCCGCGTTTTAGTAGATGAATGAGACTACTAGTATATTTGAAATGCTGATCATTGTTGCACCACTGAAGGATGAATCTTAATACTTTCGATTATTTTAATTGGTCACGTGATAAGACTACGCTGAATCACGTAATGCGTAACAGGCCTCGTAGAGTCTTCGTTCAATATATTTTCAAATGTATAGCTACATGTATAAATAAGTAACATATTAAAATCTCTTTATTTGCAAATATGTTTTATTCAGTTTTTTTCGTTATTTTCATGGTTACCCATAATAACGCTGTAGGAATATTGCCTAACTCTAAGCCAAACACCATGGAGAGACATGTATCATAATGGAACTCATAGAAATGAAGCTTCATTCACATTTTCAGTTATATAGGGCAGTTCGATTATTACATATCGTGCGAACATACGGATAGATAGACAGGAAGACAGACACACGTAGCATTACACTAGACCTTCTAGTGGTAAGCTTCGCTAACCCTCAGGCCATTGGTTTCTGACTGACAATATTCATTAAACAAAATATTAGGAAAATAGTTTAAGTAAAACCTATGGAAACTTAAACTTACTATCAAAGTAACGTAGTTAGGACAACTTGAAGCGTGACAAATAACAACCAGTGTTAACAGTCCTCCACAGTCCTGCCCAGCTTGAGAGTTGTCACGGAACTTTGTTAGTAACTTGTTATCTCATATTGCTGTCTGCTGTTCTCAACTTCAACAGCGAACATTATCTCAGACCATTCCTATAATTTAGGACTGATTGATAATGTACAGATTGGGCAGTAATAATGTATATATATATATAAACAGTCCTGACTAGCTCGAGTGTACTGATGTCTGCTGTTCATAACTCCAACAGTGAACATTATCTCAGACTATTCTTACGCTTTTGGAATGATTGATAATGTATAGATTGGGCACCAATAATATATAATTAGATATATATATATACATACATATATACGCACACACACATAGTTCTGGCCAGCTCGTTAGTGTGACACAACTTTCTTATTGCCTTTAAACGTAGATTTTACTGATGGTGCACTTCACATTATGGCAAAGTGAAATGTGCAGAATAAATTAGTTAGAACAAATGAATTCACAATTATTTATTTTCATTTTTTTAAGAATGATCATTTTTTATCTGGTATTAGGCCATTTGATGTTTTAGAATTACTGACGAAATTGTCAATTTAAGTGGAACAGCGATGCCTTTTACGAGACAAGTTGTATGACGTTCCTTGTTATGATATAATATACATTTTAGTCGTTTTAAATATCTATTCATTACACTTTTTAAACAATACTAGAAGTAGCTTAAATTATAATTATGTATTAATTAGTAAATTAAACTGGATATTTTGCGTGTCAGGAAATTGTAATAAATTATTTAATTCATTTATTATTTATGTACTAAACACTTTTCAAGCCTAATAGGGAATTGTGATTATTTCTTCGTTTATAAAAATATTATTGTTCCTGTGGTCCTTCAATCCACTTCATCAGACTTTATAATGCTGGCAGTGTTGTGTTATTGAGCTGCGCCAAATGCTGTTCACAATTCCATCACATTGTATTCCACTGGGACCTAGAGATAATAAGTTTCGGGCTGCTCATTTTAAACCTTATTTTACGAGCTCAGCTGTACCTTGTTTCCCACGAATTTACGGTCAGCAGTAATCTTTGTCAAATATAACCCGTACATATCATTCCGGTCATTGTTGAGGTGATGATCAGAAAATCCTCAATCCTTGTAATGAAATTATAATCATTGTAAGCTTTAAAAAACTATCTTTGGATACTATAGTTAAATAAAGTATATTTATATCGACTACCTCCGAGACTCCCCGTTCATTTACTAGTCCTTTTAAATTTAATCGTTTAGCAAAAAACAAAACAAACTGACCATCGGGACCACAATAAAATAAAATTATATGTCGCTAGTAGTGTATATTACGTTCTGATTCTCATAAAAGCAACAAAGGAAAGGTCCGTAAATAATAACTCTCTGTGTATTATGCTGTTCCATTACCACTTACAACAGATAGTATTACTTATGTATTTATATACTGTATAATTATTGTTAATGTATTCTACTAGTGTTTTAACTACAATTAGGATTTACGTTTTGGATCAACGAAATTCTATAAGGTCGCATATCAATATCCAAACTCTATGGGTTGTAGTTTTAAATTGATTTGATTTAAAATAATACGAAAATATCACTCTGGAAAAATACATAAAGTTTGCAATGAATTCTGAGTAAATATTCTTGCTATTGACAGGAAACGACTGTTAATTAACAGAACATTATTTTACTTTAAAAATCCATGGAGATAAATATAAAAAAACGATTTTAATTTTAAGGAACATAATTGTTATTTGTATTTTTCCTAGCGCTTGGTATTATAGTAATATGATCTGTCAAGCCGTGTCGAATAAGGATCCTCCAACAAAGACTGTTCAATACAAACCACTTGCGGCGACAATACCACGACACAAAGGACTGCGGAAGACCCAATTAGGGATTCTGTCAATGATTGCTGCTACTAAAGCCAAGTCAGGACAGACTGTAAAATAAGAGTTTCAATGATTTGAATACACACCAAAAGAGAGTTAAGGGCTATCACTTGTATTGGGAAAGCAGTTCTAGTTACTTAACTATTTCAACTAAAAGTAGATTATGTTTACGTGTGTCAAAAGCTAAACAATACATAATTTAATAAGGTACAAAACAACAATTGCATTATCAGTTTCACTTATTTTATACATTTCCTGACAATAAAAATGTAATAGGTTATTAAGTCCAATTACATTCGTTTAAATCATTCCTTATTTTATAACAAATTAAAACTAAGAGAACAAATTATGAGATTTTATATTCTGGTAATAATTAGATTAAGAACAAATCGCAGGATAACTTAAAATCGAATTAAACAAATTAATTGAAATCTTTTATGCACCTTCATTTAAACATTAATGATGCATGGAATTCGGCTGAGTGTCATCAAAGCATACATATCAGGTGAATTTTAATTTTTTTAAGGTCTATTAATGTCGTGGTCCTTCATGAAATTTTTCTGGGTAATATATCAATGAATAAAAAAATAACACAGAATAGGAATCGCAAATCTAGTTTCCCGTATTTATATCGGAATTTAAATTGAATCATCTAGGTATAAGTCTATAATTATTTTGAATATTAACTAAACAATTTGACGAGTTTGCTACTGAGCGAATGATAATTGCAACCTGGACCAAATAACCAGACGAAGTAATGCTCCAAGCTGGCGCGGAAATTGGTTTTCCCTCCAATTTCCGTCCAGTTACATCAGTTTATAAAGTATTCGGATATATCTCCAATTGCTTGGAAGCTATTTTATCGCTTAAGTAATGTCGTATAACATATCTAAAGAAAATGTCAATAGTTCCTGTTAAAACACACCATTTACATAGTTCAATATCGGAGAAAGATGTGATTTTATTATTTGTTTTTTGTTTAAATATATAAACCAAAAATATGATATTGCATACATGTAAAGTCTGGATCTATATATTTATGGAATAAAATTAAAAATATCTATCTTGATAGGAACATAAATAAATAAAATATAATCATAAATACATATTAATATATAAATAATTATTTACTTTACATAAACACATTAAACAAAAATATAAAATGTATCGTAAAACCAGCGCTATACTGGGTTAATTTGATTACTTGGGTCAGACGAAAATAGAAAATCTTTGTTTTATCTGTAAAAACACGTTTTCGAAAATACCTACTTAGGTAAATAGTTTTTAACATATGTTTTACTTGCTTAAAAAGCAGGATGATTACACGTAAGGGAGGATTGAGTCATTTTTAGAAATTAAAACTAGTTAATTTATGCCATGCTAAATTACATTTAAAGCTATCTGGAGTCTCGCTCATTTAACATTGTTTTACTATCATTCACCGTATATACAAGGTGTGATATTCTTTTCAGCGTGCAAGTCAAAAATATATCTTGCATTTTCATTAACCTATTTTAATGGATTTTCCTGCATACTAACAACACGACACTAAAAAATATCTGTTTGGTTTTAAGGAGTTTAATTATTAAATTAAAAAGTGTAAAAACAGCTTTATATGATAGGCGCTAACATCTAATAGAAACTGTTTATAAATGTAACCTATTATTAATGAAATGGTAACACATCAAGCAATACACGGGTATGATATTAGAGCACTTATCTAATCGTTTTCTATATATACTTTAAAAAATATAACTGTATATTTATGACAAGGTACGAATGGAAATTTTATTTTCTATCTTTAAAGTCATACATTGAGTTTGTTAGTTTCATTTAAAAGCTGAGTGGTATGCGACAATATCATTTGAGAAGTGAACAAAACAGCTATTTGTTGTATATTTATGTCTGGATATTGGAAAACAATTTGATACATTTAAGCAGCAGAGATTGTTGCTCAGTTCCAGTTCAGCAAATCATACAAAGAGGTATATATTTCTTATTAGCAGAAATAATCATTCGGTTACAGTACAGCTAATATTAGATAGGTCAGATATGAAATTCTTACGATAACACATGCCTTACCTAGTAAAGGTAATCTTGAAAACAGTGTGATAAATAGCGGTGGCAGAGAATGCCGTATATTATCATTTTAGCCAATTATGCTAAGACCAGTGCATATTAAAATTTACACTTAGAGGCTTTAGTTTTTTTAGAATACGTTTAGATATATGTTGAAATAATTCAGGGTGGTTATATGCCAAATCTATAAACTGAGGATACACATCAACCATTGGATCTATTGTCTGATCTAACGGCCGTCTCTCATTTGTGGAGTCATCACGTGGTAACTTGTCTCTCTAGCCGTCAACAGCAGTGCCGTTGTTGATCTTGATGCCCTATTTCTCATACCTCTTGAAGTAGAAGTGTCGCCCAAGGTCCCGATACACTTTGGCAACGTGGTTTCCGAAGTAATCCGCGCTGAAGCCTCTTTCTGTGCAATGAACAGATGAATACTCACTAACTTTGTTTCCTACCCTAGATCCCAGCAACAACAGAAAGGTGTACAAACAATCTGTATCCCCATGGATCCCACTGCAGCCCTAGAAGATTTGGTCGAGTTATAAGGTTCTTTCGGATGAAGCTAGGCATGAGTCTATATCAGTATCGGTGAGTTGGCATATATCATTAATAAATGCAATTTTGATATAGTGCACTACCTAATGTAAATTCCGTCTCTGAAAATAACTTTTTCAGTTTATTGCAATCTCTCACTACAAAAATGTTAGTCTCCGGGTTTTCTGTCCCATTTTATCTCTCTAAACTGTAACGTCCGTTATGTAAATATTACAGTCAAAATTACAATCCCTAATGTAGTTATTGATAAAACATATTTTACGTATATCAGCAGCTCATAAGGCTGTTCAGGTAAAGTTTAGCTAATCTTACTAAGTTTAGTTTTGTAACACCTACAGTAATACATACGATACCGATTATTGTTAAACATGTAAATTAGTACTATTATCCTTTATAGGAAACACAAATATGCAATAGTGTATATATATATATATATATATATATAATATATATATATATATATATATATATATATATACATATCCTGTATTTTATACTTTCTATAAAAAAATTAATTTAATATTAAAATACTGTAAAGTCGTAAATGGAATAATTATTTAAATTTTATCTAAGCCCATCACTCGTGGAGCTAGAAAATTTAAGATTCTGTATGTCTGTCGATAGGCGAACGGACGTATAGACTTAAAATTTTTCACGGAGCTCGATTTATTTGTAGGCAAGATTGAGGTCGATGCAGGTGCATGTAACTCCATGGAATTATACCGACCCTTAAAATTATTTATTTATTATAATTAATTATCAATTATTTCCGTGGTTTCCATATTACATTTTCAACAACTTGCTGTTGTTAAAATTTTTAATATGGTATATAAAAATACGTAGACTATTTATACTGTAGGAATAATTAATAGAGACAATAATTGTAGAAATGTGGTCACGATATTATATTTTAGCCCATTCTTTTGTTTTATTAACCTCGCTTCTCACTTCAACATTTATTATTTAAACACAGCTATGAAACATAACTGTATGAAGGAATATTTGAGTATGATATATGTTGAAATATCTCGATGTAGATCTTGTACATTTTTTAATTCACCATGAAAATTCGTTACTACGTAGAAAGAAAGAATTTTCTTAAGGTGAATGTCTAACTTAACTGATTGTCAACAAAATCCTATAAATTAGTAACCTGACGCAATTTCTTCTCTTGGGTATGTACAATTTATTTTCTGAATGATATTTGCCTGCTAAAAAACAAGACAGCAGGTTATCTCGAGGAAGTAATGAAGTATATATGTTAACTTTTGTATGAAACGTGAGCAAATGCATTTCTGGAAGACATTGCATTATTTGTATATTAATTTAAAAAAAATTAAGGTTAGAAACCTATTTTGAATAAAGGAATATCAAGATCATAATGATTCGGAATGTTCAGTCTATGGTGAATACGAAGTTAAAGACAGGATTTAAGCGATGAAATTGCAAAGAATTCTCAATATGTTCGCACAAAAAAGATATGGGCCACATTAAAGACAATAATCCACATAAATATAATTTTGTTTATGGAATGTTTGAAGTTTACGTGTTCAAATCATAAAAAAGTAAACGTGTTTAAGTTTTACAAAAAATCCACGTGCCTACAAACACACCAACTTCCATACTCGGCATACATCAATAGTTTTAACACAACCTTTGTATCCTTTGCTACTTTCCTTCGTGACCTACTGACACATTTTCTTCAATTCTATGTTTGTAGAATTTTATCCTTTGGAACGCATGAACTTAATAGAGTACTCATTACTACTTCCAATGCTGAAAAAGGATTTTTAAATCTATTTGAAAATTCAATTGGTTTTTCTAAACGAAGAGAATTTCCTTACAGGCCAGGAAATTGGTTTTCCCGATAATGTCCGTCCAGTTACGTCAGTTATACAGTTATGCGGTTTCTCTCCGATTGCTTTGAAGTCAGATATGCCTTATTAGTGAAAATAGAACAGTTCTACAAACTTCAATTAGAACTACATTTCAATCATAGAAGCTTAAGGGATAAAACTATATAATGTATGACAACTGATAGATGCTAGTAATATGTTTAATATTATAATAATTAATATAATGTATGAGTAACTTCCTTAACCTACCAATAAAAACACTATTTCTAATTTAAATTACGTGTTAAAAACCCTTTTCCTTCACTTCTAAATTAAATAGACTTTATTGCAACTATTATGAAATTTACAATAAATGTAATTATGTGTGGCAAGATTAGTTATAAGTATATATATGTATATATATATATATATATATATATATATATATATATATATAAAACCTTGCCCCTTGCCAGAGCAATAATCTTTACAACATACAAATAGTTGAGAAATATATCTAAGATTCATAGCATGCATGTACCTGTAGACTGCATCAAATAAAGTAGAAAACATAAAAAATATTGTTTTAATTTTAAATCATTAAAACTAACGATCTAATATTCTTCTTTTAAGGTCGAACTGTTTTAAAATAAAAAATTTCGTGACGTTTAAATAGTTCCAATATGGTAATATTTAGTATTATTAATGCATATAGAATACAACCATATATTTTAAAATTTTCTAGCCTGAAAAGAGCACAAGAACTTTCAATTTGGGAGTTCCATTAGCGTTTTAAAACAATAAGCTAAACAAATTTATTTATAAAATGTATGCATATTTGTGATAATTGATATTTAATCATCCTAAATTTTAGGAAATTACAATATCCCGTGTAGCTTCACTGGTTTTTTATGCAGGTAAACATAAATATATGAGTGGACAAAATTATTATTTCATTGAATGTACAAAAATATCAAAGTTCGCATAAGGTTTTGCAAACTAAAAATATATTCACTATTGTTTTAATATTATTAGAATTAAATAATACTCGGGTAATTAAAATACAACGTCGCAATCCTTTTCCTCGCGGGGATAAACATTTTAATTTCTGTGTCCGCGAATTATACACACACACACACACACACACACACACACACACAACACACACACACACACACACACACACACACACACACACACACACACACACACACACACACACACACACACACACACACACACACATATATATATATATATATATATATATATATTATCTATTTTTCAGTCTTCTCGATATCTCGAAAATAAATTGACCTATACATTTCATATTGGGCTTTATGACTCATTTCTGTATGAGGAAAACTGAATTCAATGATTCAAGTAACACTATGGAAATTTACTGAGCATTAGCAAATATGTTTGATGGCCCTTTTATTAAAAAATAATAAAAAAGGGAAAAATTTATGTTTAAAATTAAAATGATTATGAAAATTAAAATGGAAATGAAATGAAAATTAAAATGTGTTATATGTACACTAACTTTCATAAAAACATACGCAATTTTCTTTCGAGACTTGAGGTTGAGATTTTTATATATAAACACTGAAATGAAACTTAATTTGTTTAACATAATTGTTAATGTATCATGTAGCAGTACATTTTTGGAAATATGTTGTGTGTATATCTGAATTAGTGAGTGAAACTTAATTTCTAAAAAGACAAGAAGTAATTGTATGATGGTGCACGACCAACTGTGGAAACCTGCAGAGCGTCGTTGATACCTCTCATTCAGCAGACTGACGTAATTTCCCTTATGCTTGTTTGGAAACGAAAACAATAAGTGCTCATTTCATTGCTTGTCGTTTAATCGGTCCATGATGAAATTAATTATTGACATGAAATTTTGAAATAAACCTAATCGAAGTCTGATATACGATATGAAATATAATTTTACATAGATAGTTTTATGTATAAGCATACCCTTATTTTCACCTTAAGAAAAATTGTAATGTATGTAACAACGAATGTAACTGGTGTTCTCTAAGTTTGAGGAAATGTGTAAATTTAAACAAACAACCTGTTAAACATAAATTTCATTGGATAAATACTATTTACAGAAAACTTATAGTTGTTTATTTTAACAATCAATAATGTATTATGAAGAGCATAAGATTTACGTATATGTTGTTTCGATTGCTCGATATTGGAAAACAGTTTAGGTGATGATATAATAGTAGTTTAAATTGCTGAAGAGGTTTACCTTAGAGTCAGCGACCCTTCCCCCCTACCGTAAAAAACTGTATCTTTTGTTTTAAACAGTTCGCGTAGAAAACTTACTTCTATATCGTGTGTAATCAAGATTTTTATGTTAGGAGTTTAACAATATAATTTTAATAGATGTTGTTTTATGTATAAAATGTTTTCAACTCGACTCATTGACTCCATATTTATAATTACTAATCAAGAAGGTTTATATCTATTTTTACTATGAAAGACTGATTATTATGATAGATATGTAATAATAACTTCTCTTCTAAGGCATCAAAATTTAAAGAATGTTCTCATTCTCTCAGCTATTACTCAGAAATTAGTCTCTATATAATAATTAAATTTATTTATTTTATCATTGTACCACTAAACATTCATCAAGTAATTGAAAATCTCACATCATTAAGTATTACACACAATATTGAATGAAAGACAACCTTTCCATTTGTTTACAACAGTCTGTATATATTTAAGTGTTTATATAATTTAGTGTCAACTTAAATTTCAAAAAGTGCAGCCGGTAGATTACAAAATAAACCTTTAAATCTTCGGCAAAATTCTATGATTATTTATTACAAAGTAACCACCTAATAATTACCTACAGAAAAAATGTAGCAACCCTAATAATATTGTGGTCTCCATATGTGTTCGGAAATACTAAATAATTATGGGTACGTCACTTAAAAGTGTTATGAAAAAAATAAAGAAAAATATCAACAATCTACAAGTAGATAAGAGTTGATTAACCTTTACATTTCCAAATTACAACGTTTATTTTCTCCAATGGTTGCAAAAAGTATGTGATAAACTGGACTTAATATCCATATTACAACATTATATTCATAGATATCATGTAAAAATGTTTGATAAAAATTGTTACCTACACAAAGTTTTAATAAATTGTTTTATCGGGCAGAGAGCCAATTGAGATCGCAATGAACGCATCTAATTTGCATAAAGTTTGAATCTAAATGCTTCCGTTTTAATAAACAGGATTTTTTGGACGTTTCCAGAATCAAAAATAAATCATCAGGATTACAATTGTTTGACCCACGATACTCTTTGATTTTGACAAACCCCAGCCAGTCTCTTGATGATTACGGCTTTACTAGCTTCGGGTTTATAAGGGTATTCTAGACATAAAATCCCAGTCTATAGAGTCTAAGAATTATGGTAAAAAGCCTGTGTATTACTATTAGCAGCTAAAATAATATGACATAAACCAAAAAGGGTCATGTTATCCAGTCTAGGATAGTCGTTAGCGTAATAGTGTATTAAGAGAAGTTAAAAACGTACTACAAAATAATAGAAAGTGATATTGCCTAGAGGAAAGGTAAAAGAAATATTATGGGGTATTTCTGTAGTTCGATATCGGATAACACTTAATTTTACGGCACAAAACTGAAATGGTAGTAGACCCTGAGATTTATCTGTAAGTCACTGGCCCGAACTATTTTTTGCTATATCGTTGTTGAATATTGATACATAGTCTAACGGGTTACTTTTGTATTATTTGGATTGCTGTTGAATTGATTGAAGATAATAATTTTTTAATAAAAGTATTGCCTTTAATGCTAAACATGATTCAATAGTTTTTTATCTATAATAAATAAATAATTTATTATACGGGTTACCACAGGAATATCTAATTATTATTTCAAATAAGTATGTACATAAAAATATGGTTTTCGTACATAATTGCTTTGAGTTTGTGGGTTACATTCAAGATATTAAGGAATTTGACAATGAAAAATTAAAATGTGATATTATATGAAACGATAACAATGTGTTAATGTGCTGCAATGTGGAAATTGGTTGCCTTGTGATGCTTGGCGGAGATCAGCCTGAAAGGGAACTGACCACAATGGATTGTTTGAGAGCTCATTGTCAGCGGTGATGCTGCGTTATGTCAGTGAGCAGAAGCTATGATCGACAGTGTTAAAAAGCAGTGCTGGTCTCAATATCGTCGTAGCATTAAATTTTTTGAATAAATTTTCAATAGATGTATAATGGTAATAATTAGTAGACATGACTGACATACCTGTTATCTGGGTGGACGCCAGGGTGGAATTCCCCATGCTATGTAAATTCTACAAATAGTTTTACGCTTTTTACACATATTTTAATAGACTGAGCATCATCATATAAACAAACCGTTTAACATATTTAATTAAATTTAAAAATACAAGAAATGGTTCTCGTATGATCCTACAATGTCCAAATATAGATTTAGATGAATACTCAAAACGCCTTTTTTAAACTTATTATTGATCTCAACTTTATTATTTTAAGACTAAATATATAGCTAAACGGTTTGCATGGCCGTAGTTTAGCCTTTGTAGCGCAATGGTGAGTCTGCATACAATCAAAGATAGTATTATAAATTATAATTAAGAGAACGATATTGATATTAATAAAATAGAGAATTAATTACACATAGCCTTGTGAGCAAAAGTATATTGTATATTGTGTCAACAGTTATTTCATTGTCAACAGTGTGCAGCTTCCTATATTCCTAATTCGGAACCATTACATACAAATGAAAGGTCAAGACGTTTAACACTGTTCCATTAAAATAGTAACTACAGACTGAAACTGTTTTATATTATGCTCCCGATTTACTGATCTGATTTATGTCTAAGGTGCATTCATTATTTTACAGGCATCGAAATATGGTTTAAACTACACGTTTGTTGTTGTTTATTTTACGCTTGCATACATGTGTCGTATGGACATACAATTTAAAAATAGCACAAATTAATAAATGTGTAGCATAACATAGGTGTAATAAACCACTATGTAGTTTTAACATTTTACGTAATTCTCTTTGTTTAAATTCATACTATATCAAAGACAATAACATTAGGAACGAAATTTATATGACTGTCTGTCACGGTTTAAATAGCTACTTGCATTAACATCACGTGACTTTCAATCTGCAGTCTCCACCACGTTGTCGCTTTAGAGCAACCGCTGATGTTACTGACAGCTTCTACCTTGATTGCAATGTTTAAATAAGCCATTTTATTGATTAATTGTCATTTGTAGCCATTATACGTTACATATTGTTGAATATATCATTAAAATGAGTATTATCAGTTTGATATGATATACAAAAACTTTGCAGTCAAACTATAAAGTCACTATTACCTTGTACTTTAAATAATAAAGAAGAAACTGATCTACTCTACGCGCTCTCTACTCGAGCTCCTCTGCTACTCAAATCATTTATATAATAATTTTCTTAAAACAGCACGTGTTAAAGCACAGTCACTGTATTGGTTATATTTAAGAATTTCTCTCCATTTTTTATTATCTTTTTCTTGACGTTAACCTCATTTCTGAGACTTAGCTAAAGCCTTCTACAAGCGTCAATTCCGTTAAATTAGCTGAATAAAACATTTTAAACAACGAACGCCTTCTATAGCGTGGCGGATTAGTCGCTGCTTAGATCAGATCTCACATTATTACTTATAATACATTATTAGCCCTCACTTCTAAGGAGGGACGTCCATATGCCTCTCTATGTTAGTGTAAATGGTGGTGGTAATGTTCTTGCAGATGTTTGTTTTAAACCCCCAATTATCGACAAACTTGCAGAATTTGATCTTACACTTGTCACTCTAACAGCTTGTTATGTCATCACGGGAGACCAGAAATCTAACTTAATTAGACCGCTTGCTTCCATTTCAAGCTACTCACCGTATTGCCACAACCGAAGCTTGGCTGGATATAATACCGTTTTCCGAACAATTCAGTGTGGTGCACCATGGACAATCCTACCCCTGGAGTTTAAAAGAGTCATATAATATTTTTAGCATTTAAACTCCAAACCTTAAAATTAATGCTAAAACTCATTAGGTACCGGAAATGCAGGGCCTTAAATCAATTTGCTCTTCTCACTTATGCTTCTGCTTTGGCATAGAATGAGATTGCCGCCAATAACGTGAACAGCGTTATTAACTTTAACTCTTTTCTTATACAAAAAAATCAGAAAAACAAAAAGTGAAAGTGAAGTGAGGTTTTTTTCCTCGTCACAAAAGAATCTGTAAAGGCCCCGCCCCTTGGATATATGATTTCATCAGATATTTATAGAAAAATATAGACTTAGCCATCCGTAAAATCAAGAGGTCAAGCCAAAGCAAATTGTACTTTATAAAAACTACTATGGAAAATGAGAAATTCCAACGTTTTCTTTCACAATATATCACAGTCTCATCGGTAGTCTTTCAAATCGCTTTAAAAATAGGTTAAGGCACAAGACATTGGAAATTTAAATGTCTATACTACTGTTTCCTTTGACTTCAATATATCCAAGACTGTTAAAAAATTACCAATAAATGAATCTGCAGCCGAGGGCTGCTCCTTAAATGCGGCTGGCTATCGGTTCCAGTTTGCACCTTTGATTGATGTTGCACCTGTGTTTACCGCGTTTCCGAGAATGACTAGCAAACACAGTCGGGGATGATTATGTACCCCTACGCTGTCTGAAGGATGCCTTACCAATTAAACTGCCTATTATATATGTTATTTTCAACTGAATTCACATGTTTTTCATGAGGTTTGCAAATACGCGCTAGTCCGCCTATAAAAATAATATTGAAAGAACCTCTGACTCTTTAATAAAGCAATTTTATTAATTAATTTCGTTCATTTTGTTCATTTAGTTCACTTCATAACTACAATATCACTGTCAGAACGAAATATTGTTATACTAAGAAAACTCACCCAATTTGTTAAATTAGTCTAGACTCCTTTACCTGGAAGATTATTACGCAAAGCAGAATTTACTAGATTATTATATATCTATGCAGTCTTCTTCCAGTATGATTTATGACTATAATATTGGAGTACTAAGTCTTTTAGTATGTACATTTTTCTTTAGTTTTGCTGAGATTAATTTATAACATAAAGTTCATAATGCATCTGTAATGGGAAGGTTTGATTCATTGTGAGTGTCGAGTTTACCTCTAGTTAATTTTCGTCTTCTCATAATAATAACTTCTTATGCACTATAGATAAAATATCTGTAATACACGTATGCTTACAATATTTTATAACAAAATGGTCAGAGAGAACTTAAAACTATTTACAAAAACAAAAACCTAGTAGTTATCTGAAAGTAATGTACATTCAATACTCTACCATCATACGTTTACTACTCTAATCAGTACAACACGAATTAATTAATCCATGTATCCAAAATATTCGTCATGATTATGCACCTGATTGGGGTAAGGGGTAATTATTTTCTTTCACAATTCAGAAAAATTAAAATACTCTTTGCTAAACAAAAAGTAAAACGATAATTTATTACGCTCTAACCCTTCATATAATATCAATGTTCGTTATTTCCTCGGTTCGACTGCGTGTCATGGGAGTATACGAGTTAGGTATAGCTCTTGTTACACCAAATTACCTAATGAACCGGCAGAACAGTTTGCATTACCTACTTACTACTCTCAAAATCATGGACAAGCTAAAGGACCACTTTACATCAACATTTTCTACATCAGCCTTGGAAAGAATTATGTATAAACTCAGGCCCTTCGCTATTTATGCTAGAACACTTTTAAATGATTTTTTAAGACAGCTATACTAAATTCAAGTAAGACTTGACGAATGATTATAAATCTGCCTGGTTCTAACATATTAGTGAAAAGTATTTTTATATCATATGTCCAGGAACGAAACATTTCTAACTCCATGTGTTTAAATATTGATATAAATGGTTGACAAATAGTCCAGATCTTTTTTGGAGGATATTTGTTGTAGTAGGTAGATGATCTTGAAAAGAACTTTGCAATCGTAAACGTAGGGCCAAAACATTCCTACGTCCGATGTAACTGGAAGGAACTGAAACAGAAAAACCCTTCTTCAAAGGCATTATGACTTAAACTGTATGAATTATCCTGCCCAATGGAAGATTAAGGCTCATCTCCAACTCTTACTCCCTTCTGAATATGGTACTTACATACACGTTTTTGTTTTCTAAGTTAACCAAAAAAAGAAACAAATCAATCCTAGAAATATTGAGGAAGGCTGTTAATCGTACATCAAATTTATTATCTATTTAACATTTAAAAAATAAAGCTGCGAAAAGTTTGATAAAAACTTGTAGGTAATTTATTGATTTACGTACAAATTATTACCATCATTGGTTTACCGTCTGCGAAGCCTATTATCAAAGATCTAGAAATATTTATTTATGCTCGTCGGACTTTTATACCCATACGATTATAAGAAAGAAACAAAACAATATATTTAAAATTAATTAGTAATATTCATTTCAATATATGCATCATCAAAAGTTAAGTAAACTTGTATTTTATTACGGAAAGTTAGGGCTAAGAAGCCCTCTCTAACAGTTAACCTGTTAACCAGCTGCTTAAGGTTGACTTCCGAACCAAATCCAACGGCCGGGCAGAGGGGCTACTTGCAAACATAGGTTAACTTAGCGGTCACCCTTACATAGAGCAGATACGCTTGGCTTTGCTTCATATGATTATCTTTTGATGACCATTGTACCCGCTACACTCCACCGTGAAGCGCAATGATGGTCCATGTAAAGGGATATGGCTGAGCATTCACGATTAATTTTACCTTGTATTATGGGTAACTAAGAATGAAACGTGAACATAGTAGAGAAAACATATTTTAAAACAAAATTACTACTGTCAATTAACATTTAAGATGTGACATGTACATGTAGACTAATAAAATTAAATATTGAGTAAGCTTGCAAACTCAGTAAAGCCTGTTACGGTACAGGTATTGTAGTGTGTTCGTACTTTGTAATTTAAGCAAACACTTCTAGTCAACTCCAAGGTAGTGATTTAACAATACGGTCTGAATTAATTTAGACCGTAAAAGTTGTGTGTTTGTGCACACATAACTTTGGAACTAACATTGCGTCAGCATGAAATTTATAAATATTCAAAGGTGAGAGATCACCTATCTTGATTGAACATATTTAATCCAAACAAAAAAGTTATGATTTAGATAAATTTTCCTCTGATTATTTGCAGAAGTAACAACTGATTTATTCGGAGAATAGCGAGCCCAATACGTCATGTTATTACCTGCTTCCGGATTTAATAAACTGTAGAAATTCCTAAACACATTGATAGAATTAATTTCTAAAGATTTACCTTCACGTGCGTAACACAATCATAACATGACACAAAATTGGTTAGTAAAAATGTTCTTATTTTTGTCGTTAACGATAAAGAGCAAGACAAAATAAGAACATTATTTCCGGAGAACAAAGTAACACGGAGATTATTAGTTTGGGAATTTTTGTCCCGTCAATTTTGTCCTAATAAGAATATCAAGGCAACGATTACTCTATAACTCAAATTTTTTTTAATTACTGATGGAAATTATCCGTGTAAAATCGTTTTACGAAAGAGCAAGACTTTTATAGTGCCAAAAAAGTAATTGTATTAGGTATAATAACTTATTTTAAGGATTAATTATAACATAAGTTTTAAAGATTATGAATTAATTATTAACAACAAAACGGAATTTTAAATTTTTTTATAAATAGTGTGTACTATGTATAAACATGGTTTTCGCTCATAAGGGTTTTTAAGTCTTAAATACAATTTAAGCTAAATTAAAACGGTCACGATATTTATCAGTTTTATTCTAAGTTATTCAGTAAATATCTATTTATTACAAACCATCAGAATATTTATTCCTAATTTTTAAATACTAGTTTGGCATATATTTCCTTGTATAATGAATTAATGATAATGAAAACACATCAAAAACATAATTACCTTTTATATAAATGCAATTCATATTAAACTACAAGTATACACTATTAATTTATAATTTGTTATATTATTTTTTTCGATATATTATAACAAGAACGAGGTAAATGTGTATGCATTTTTACATTTATGGACTTTAATTTTTTTGTGATTCTGTCAATTGTATACAAAAATATATAAATTTCATATTTCATTGTAAACCTATAGTGTATGTTTCTGGAGGCCAGTAAATGAAAGCAGAAATTAAAACAGCATAGCTATATACCGCAATAAAAGGGTATCTTTGATTGGAAAGACTGTTATTTATCATACACGAATGATATTTAACAGTAAATTTTACTTTTATCATCAGCATATTGGTATTGTCCTCGTGGTGGTATTTTCTGAAAATATCACATATTCATTTACATATCATTAAGAAACTACTTTGAACAAAGAAAAAAAAATATAAACCTGATGTATAAACGCACATCAGGTTTTAAACCGTACTAATGCTCTACGAAATAATCGGACTCAACTATAAATGATATCAACTCGTTCTGTTAATGCACGGTCATGGATAACATTACCGCTAACCGCGTGCAGTTACCATCCTCTGTTGATTCCGAACTGTTACACCCGGATATTGTACTATTATAAATACACTTCTCATAAAAAAAAAACATTTATATATTTTAAAACACGTGATTGTACTTTCAATTCAAAAGTCGATTTACTAGCATTTTAATAAGTAAACAATAATAAATAAATAAAAACTAATTTAAGTTTTTAAAAGTTAGATTTTACTTTCACATCAAACGTGTATATCAAGATATTATAGGAAAGGTGCTGCCATTTAAATAAGCTTATTTTATTCTTTTATTTCAATGTTATGTGGTTAATTTTCCTTCTTTAAATCGTTCAATACATAAAGAATAACTGTCATTTCCCTTCAATATTCTTGCTGTTACTAATATTATAAAATTATATTATGATGTATATGGATATATTTTTCACTGAGTCACTAGATATAATTTATAATTATTTTCTCTCGGCATAATAATATTTAAAAATAATTACCAAAGTTTTCTTGTGGATTTTATCGCTAAGCAATAATTAATAAGCTATAAACTTCATAACTTATTTAGATAAAATTTAATGACAGTTATTAATTAGATTTCAAACCTTCTTTGTGAATGGTAAGCTAATTAATTAGTATAAAAAATATGCCTAAAATCAATATTTACATTATCGTATATCTGAAGGTCATACACCCGAAGTGTATAATTTTCCTTCTATTTTTTTATCCCAGAAAGTACTTGTTATTTTATTAAATCGTAAAATAATAATAAGAGTGTTTAAAACAATTATCATTTTACAATGTTCTTTAAATTAAACAGGATATTTTTTTAATATTTAGAACAATTTATAGTATTTTTATGGTAATTTATTATGTAATTATTTACATAATTATTATAAATACACCATAAAGTCTTGCGGTACACAGCCTAATCTTGAAGCATGAACATAAATTCATTATTTATTTATATAAATTAATAAACATTTTTTATACCTAAGTGGATATAGTGTTGAATAAAATATTGAACATATTATTGATATTGCGTTAAATAATGTAAAAGTAGTTCAACATATAAAAGGCTTTAGATTTTAAGGTAAAACGTAAAATATAATTCTATGACATAGACTAATATCAATAATCTGTTTTTTAAAACTGAAAGGTGTTTGTGACATACTTATTTTAAATTGTCTAAAATGTCTAAAACATTGAACGAAAATACTAGCTATGAACTTTATTAAAGTATCTTTAAATAGAGTATTAGATCAAACTTAAATTACCATCATGTATTATGAAACTGTAATATTTTAAATTAAAGTCTCAAGTGATGATACCTCTTTAAAAGTTGGTGTAATAAAAAACTCATATTGTATTTTCAGTAGATTTTGTTGAAATTTAAAATAATATAAATATAATAAATAATAATTGAATAAATATTTACATAAATAACGCACGTTAAAACTCACAAATTTCGTACTAGATTTACATGTCTAATCTATATATAGACACACACTAAGTGTTAAGAAACATGCAATAATAAAAATTGTTAAATATTTAGACTTTAAAAAACTAAGCAGTTATAATAAAGAGGTTACTGATGTTTTGTTTCACTGCACGATAGCAAATGTCCGAATAAATCCTATTTTCGTCACAATTCTTCCAAAAATAAACTTCAAACACAGAATAGTTATGATAGCAGTTCTGAACTGGGCGTAAAATATTACAATTGCATTTTGAAATTCACCTTTTTATAAGGGAGTTTCCATTATCTAGATGGAAGGTACGGAGGAAAATGTGTCTATATTCGGACAAGAAACATACAGTTCAATGAAAGATTTTTATGTAAAGGGGATAATTTTAATTTATGGTTTTTTTAACATGCTTATTAACAAAGTAAATAAAGCGGAGTACATTAATTAAACACACACACACACACACACACACACACACACACACACACACACACACACACACACACACACACACACACACACACACACACACACACACACACACACACACACATACACATATACACATATAATCTTCGACTCAGTATGGTTTTAGCCTTCCTATCATAACTAACTTATGTGTATAAAATTCAGTTGATCCCCTCTCCTAGGAGATCGTGTCTAAAATATATAATTGGACGAAACTGTGCACCTGATGAGACGATCAAAATAATTCTTCAACTATAATACACTAATTTTTGTAATATTGGTGAGTCTAATGTCAAAATAATGTAAAAGTTCATTTTGAGCTTCTACGTCACCGACTTTCTTTGACAATATGATACGAACAAGACTCCAGATTTCAGGAATCGTCAGTCACAGGGTCATATTTCAAGAGCTGATTTAATATAAGGTTAAACTGTAACAAAACTATACAATCACGTAGACAAATTAATTGTTCTAATATATTGTTGGAGTCAGGGAAATAAATATATAAGATACAAAATTGTTTAAGTTGTAGGACGGTTTTGAGAGTTATTATATCAGATTATATATTTTTCTGCTGTTTTTAATATACATATATACTGTTTATCATAGATTACTGATAACGATATAATTGAACAGCGACTAGGAACTTTAAAGTAGTATAAGTGTGCAATAGGTTACGCGCCACAACTCATGCGATCCACCAATTCTCTCTCTAGTTCTATATAACACTTCATTCTTGAATATAAAACATTACCAGTTACTCGAGGTTTCGCACGCATTTTCGTAGGTTTGCACATGTACGAGCATTTTTTGTTCCAAAGAATTATGTTTTTGACGCCAATTTAAAGTTTGCCTTCTTGTGACTTTCAAGAATTTACAAGGTTTAAATTGAGTCTGATACTCCTGGATATATTTCAATCGAATTGAGTTATCGATGTAAAATATTTACCATATCTATTAAAATGCTTTTTTGCACTTTTTGAAGCATAAAAATATTCCCCCCTTTCAAAGCTGGAAAAGAGGGTAACTTTGAATGTAAAATTGTAACTCCTATTCTGTGACACGTTATTTGAAATGTAAATAAAAAAGAAACGCAAAAGACTCATATCGTTGTATTTGAATTCTTGTGCTGTCTAGTAGTCGATTCTTACATATACAACTAAAAGTTAGTTCCTCCAGTGGTCGCCCTTAACTTGTAATGAATGATGATTAAATGTAAATGAATCTTATAATAAAACACAATATGATATGGAATACATAAAAAAAAAATTAAACTATTCAAATAATATTGTATAAAACAATAAAATTAATCCGTCTCAGGTCATATTAACAACATGCAACATACTGTAATGACTGTAATTTTTATTCATTATAATTTTATTCATGTTAAATTACAATTGTATACCTCCTTTTATTACCTAAGTAAACATTCTTGGCTTATCACTCAATTGGCATTTGTTAAAATACCGATGGGAATAAATCATTTTCATAAAATTTAAAATCATTTTATCATAGACTGAAATCATGCCTTAAACGTACTGTTTATCCTGAACAAATTGCTCATCTCTGGAAGCTTACATCTTGAAATACAGTGAAGAATGTCGTAGTTGCCATCATCCTTATAATAATATAGAATTTAGTAAATATTTGAATCATTTTTTTCATAATTTATCAGGATACTTCATTAAAGAATTATTTTATAATACTCCTCATGTTTAGAATTTGTTTTAAAACTTACTACATATGAAAATGTGAAAATGTTTAAACTGAACAAATAGGTAATTGCATGCTTTTTCACCTCACGTTATAGGCTAACTCATTACGTAGAATAGTTTTATATTTAGAACTAAGATCTTATTTTAGTGTTTATTATTCATGGAGTGACTGTTGTACAAGCGATTTGTTGCGTTATAATATGATATTACTTGATCAATAACCACAAGATTTTTAAACAGCTATAACAGATAATATCCCCAATCTGTTTCTCGTGTACTTTGCTCTCTCGTAATACCAAGTCTTACCTTCTCTACGAGATAGTTTGTGGGACACTGTGGTGCGGGTATAGATTTGAGTAGTAGTTTCTACTATCCTCGACTGTGCACGAAAGCTTAGAAATATGAGCTGAGTTTTATTGTATAATTCATTTTAGAATAAATAAATTCTTTTTTAGAAATGTTTTATGTAAATTTGTAGTGGTTACATTCAGAACTCTTGAAGAACAAAGATGGGTGAAGCACTATCACAGCCAAATATATAATAGACATTTTTTTTGCAAAGTGGATATTTGGCTAGAATAAATAGTTGTTCGAAACTTCAAAGAATTCGGTTGGGGAA
This sequence comes from Homalodisca vitripennis, assembly GCF_021130785.1. Taxonomy (NCBI): domain Eukaryota; kingdom Metazoa; phylum Arthropoda; class Insecta; order Hemiptera; family Cicadellidae; genus Homalodisca; species Homalodisca vitripennis. Next base: position 205,228 of record NW_025776308.1, read on the forward strand.
ATCAATACCTTAACAACCTTAACAATCAATACGATTGAAAGTGTTGGTCAAGTAAATAGTAGAAAATGAAAGTCACCCTCTGAGATGTATCTGGATTTTTAGATATTACCAATTTGCCTCATAAAATTTATTACTGATGTCTAGTTTAGGTCGAGACTTTACTCCGTGACATAATTGAGACAAGTTTTGAAGTGAAGTTTTGAATTATTCTAAAATTGAACTCGATGGATCGTCACTTTAAAATTAAGTTCTTAATGAAAATACTCCAATTATAACAAGGGATATCGGACGAGGGGACTGATTTTTATCCCCTCGTGACTATTTATATCGAAAAATTTCATCAGTCGGAATTTGTTTTTTTACTAAATATGGGTTAACACGCATTCAGAAATTAAAAGTAGTGGAGTGGAACAAAGAAAGTCCAAAAATCTTTAGTCATTCCGTTTATATAAAAAAGATGGTAATAGAAAATAATACCCCACATTCAGTTGGTTTGATAAATAAAATCTCAAAACAAATGCACCACAACATAAAAACTATAATTCTAAATGTAATTTTATATATTTTATCTATCAAAAAGAAACGTATTAAATCTAATATATGCTATAAAATAAAAAGCTTATTCATAGAATTAGAATATTATGGATTAGATAGAAAGTTTGTATAAGATACTTAAATTGATACTATAAATTTTCTCAATATGAAAATTTAATGCGATTTCATTCGTAAGCTGGAACATTTGACTATAAACAATAAAGACTCTGTCATCTGAAATAATGTATGTTTACGAAAAGGAAAGAATAAAGCAGTTTTGTATGATTTTATTTAGACGTGATGTGTATAGTAATTTATAAGGCACCATTGAAGTAGACACAGCCACAATTGCGTAAAGTGAATAAAGGTAAAGCCTAATTCATTTTATTGTTCTTAGTTTCTTACAGAAACGTGCGTATTATGTTCATAATTAAAGTTTGTATATAAATTCGAGGAGGTTCATTGGTTAACTTTATATTTGATAAAACACGCTAAAATACATACAGTTTAATTATATCGCCTTTGAGTTTGTTTTTTGAATAAATAAATAAATATATGCAAATAAAACTTAAAACCTTTCTAAAGAAGGATTATTTAATCATAAAACCATTTTTAATTACTCAGCCCATACTAGAGATGGCCAGAGTGAATTCCTGAATCCACGCCGATGCAGAGGCCATCGCGTTCCATTAAATAAATATCATTCAGCTTATTCATGGAAATGACGTCCAGTAGCCGAGGATCAATGCGGATTGTGTAGACGTACAATCTGGCTTTTCTTGAAATTGGTACAATAAGAAATATATCGATCGTCAGCCGCGATATTTTCTCTTTATATCACAAGGAGTAAGTTTAAAAGTTTTAAACATATTAAAGTACCGAATTTTACTCAGATTATATTTGTCTTAACTTATAAATCATAATAAACGTAAATAAACGATGACTCAGTGTCAGAACACCAATATACACATATTAGAGTACATATTTAAAATTTTTGATTAATTTTTTTGACTGTGGTGCAACTATGTTTTGTTTGATATGGTAGGTTTTGAGTATCAAGCTAAAAAATTATATCAGAATATAATTATTTTCAGTATTTTAACTCTTTTCAACCCTTACGATTTCAATCTCAAGAAAAACCAGTGCGACCTGAAATCAAGTTATGTCTTAGTAAAATGTCATTTATTGATTTCAATAAAAACCAGGTATAATACCTCTACAGTACTACCTGGTTCTCAGTTCAGAAATATTTGTGACACTAACCAAGAGTATTAACTACTACTGAGCCATAGACAGGCTATGGTTCTACTCCAGTATTGTAGCTTTTACTAGGAATAGGGCAGTATTACTGACGGATATATGTTATAAAATAAAAATGTTTTATGTGTTTCGTGCTGAGATAGGTGACGGGCTTTATTTGTAATGTTAAACTTTTTTTGTGAAAACAGTCTTTGTACAGTTACTGGCCGTTCGAGAAATAGAATTTGATATTATTATTTTTATATTTCATAGAAATCATAAATATTTTTAATGTGTATTAGTTAAATATTTGTTTTAGTATAGTTATATAGTGGGGTTCGAGTATTAAGATTTATTGAACAGGTTTCTTCACCAAGTGAATTTATTCAAATGGGGTTTTATTCGTTTATTACAACGAATACAAAACGTAGAATAGACATAAGTTATAGATATTATATTGAGCTCTTCATCAAAAGTTTTGAGGGAGCTGTAATCTAATCCATACTATCTGTAAAATACCATTGCTTGTGTAAAATACCATTGCTAATCATGTTCACCATGCATTATGATCGGTACTATCAGGTTGTTTAAATTAGTATTATTTGCCCTTTTCGCCGCGGCTACCGCTTCATTCATCATGACGAAGCAATAACTCACTCATCATTCATCAACTTCCGTCACTCATTATAGTTGGTTTAATTAAGTTCGCCACGTGACAATATCAATTCTCTGCAAGTTTTACACGACATTTTACAGCGTTTTGCTGTAGCTTTTTGAATAAAAAACTTATTGTTTGTGTGTTGTTTTAAATATTCACTAAAACAAAACAAAAAAATGATTATATTTGAAATGTTAAAGGGTTGTAATTTAAACATTTGGTTAATGAATTATTATCTAGTTTATAATTTTACATGAAATTTTAAAAACGTACCATTTATCTAAAAGAACATATATTTATGTATGCAGCACTGTATAATTTTAACAGGGATACTGCTCTGTAACGTTACTAAATTGGTAAGCAAAATTATATATATATATATATATATATATATATATATATATATTATAAGTATAATTTTATACTTATATATATTATATATTATGTTATTAAAATGTAGACTAGCAAAGAAAAATGGGCGCACTAGTATTCTTTCCGATATTACAGACGTTAAAACGAGTATTCAGTTATGCTTATAACTTTATATTAAAATATTAGTAAAAAAAACTGTTTTTATCTACTTCTAACATTTTGGCACTTATATAATATTGCATGTATAACGTTTTGAACATTAATAATATTTATTGTCCTGTTAGCGTAACCAATGGCAATGTACATTAGACCCCTTGTTAAATAGATAAGACGGCCAAAAGCAATATTTTAAAAGCTCGTATATACAGTTTTAAAAAATAATATGATAATTAATGCAGCTTCTAAACTGAAGGAACTTGATCTAGCTAAATTGAATTTATTAAATTCTTAAGAGATAAATGTCATTCTTCAATATTTCTAGTAGGAGTATCAAATTCCGTTTGATAAAACTGTATTCCCAGTAGTAAATATGGATAACATATTTTTTAAGTTAGTTTTTTAAGGTGGAAGGATTGTAAAGAAAACCCTTTCCGGATTTATAATATGAATTTTCAGTGGTTATTCCTTCAGTGTATATATATATATATTGTTACGTCTAATTATCAGTACGATTTCAAAATTAATATTTTATTCTTTAAGAGCATGTTTTATATCAAGTGTTCTGCGATTTGAAACTAAAACTTTCTATTCGTGCCTTATTCATGTCAAATTGTAGGGGTATGATTTATTTATTGTAACCTAGATTATAGTTATAGATTTTAGGCATAGATTATTTTACCATTAGAGCAATGTATGACATTACAAGTGTTTTAAGTGTTGTACTGATTTAGTATAACATTAAAATGTGGTAAACTTCCGGAAATGTTCTAATTAACAGAAGTTGTGTTTTCGCCACGTCACCTTTCACGATTTAGTCTAGGCGTATAATATTTAGTTAAAATATGATATTAATAACAATAAATTTAATCATAAATTCTTCATTGCCAAAAATATATTAAACGATGAACATTGGAAGCAAACGTCAGAAAAAATACAAAATACCCTATACATGAGATTGTACAGTAAAGATTTAACAGACAGTGGCGTTTGTAAAAACTGCTTTAGTTCCACTAATAACATGACCACCTTTTTCTAATGAGACATAATATATTCTTTTTCTAATATTATGACAGATTTAGTGCAATTAGATTTCAGCTCTGTTTTTCAATTTTGTAAATCTGTATTTGCTAATTATTAGCTGTATATTGCTGTATCTTATTAGCTGTATTTGCTATTTGCCATGTATTTGGCGCCGTTCCTCTTGCTGATCACCATAGTGGCCAACACGCTGATAGTAGTTGTACTCAGCAAGCGACACATGCGGACGCCCACTAACGCCGTGCTGATGGCGATGGCTCTCTCAGATATGTTCACATTGTTGTTCCCCGCCCCGTGGCTCTTATACATGTACACGTTCGGCAACCACTATAAGCCTCTCACCCCAGTGAGAGCATGTTACGCTTGGGCCTTCATGAATGACGTCGTCCCTACACTCTTCCACACCGCCTCCATCTGGCTGACCCTGGCCCTCGCTGTCCAGAGGTAAATATAATTTCTCAATTTTTATTATAATTACTATACTGATAAGACATATCGTCGGAAAACTATATCACAGGACTTTATTTCAGAAAATTTACATTAAAAGCTTGTTTAGAGTGCTTAATAATGCAAGATTTTTTGCAGAGGAAACAAGTACCTATATAGTAAATTGTTAAATAATATTAAATCACAAGTGTCAGTTATAGTTTAAATAATAATTTAACTGAAACAAATAGTTTAATATCTCATCTTATATAAGTGTTACTCTTGTTTAATATCATTCTGAAAAATAATGTAATAATGAAGGATATTCCCATAATATTTATGCTTCACTAAGTTTTTATAGTGAAATACTACGAAAATGACCTTATTGGCATTACAATTAATTTAATATTGCTTCATTATCTTAGTTGTATTTTATTACTTGTGTATCAAAAGTTAATAAACATATTATGACAGATTTAGTGCAATTAGATTTCAGCTCTATTTTCAATTTAAAATTGTCATTAGCGTTACATTAGAAAAAGCCCTGTATCTTGACAAGTTAATTATGTTTTAGATTATTTTAAACAAATATCGTGGTTTATATTTGAACCTTATATTTATCGTGTCTTTAGTAGCATCTATTGTTGTAAAAGTTTGTATCTACTAATAAATAATGCATATGGTAAAATTCAAACATTTATTTCATAATTGATTAAATACAGCGCACATTCAGTGAATGGTGAGAGGGTACAATGAGAGGGTTGATTGTGTCGAGGAAGGGTGAATACAATCACTTCTGACAACAGAGAGAGACAGAATACTAATTACTTTGGGTGGAGAGACGTCAGGACCTGTTGACTAATAAAGTCTATCTGTAATGAGCTAATATAGAAAAGCACCGTTTTTTATGTCCAAAGTGTATTTTTTAAAATCATTTTAAAATATATATAATAATACATATTCGCCCGTGGAATAATGAGACGTAATAAAATAAAATCCAAGGAATAAACATGGGTCAACAGCAATGAAATTTCTCAACAGTTCGTTACTTTAGCATACTTTTGACAATGTTTTACATACAAAACTAAAGATTTAATGACGCCACTGGTCACGTGAACTGTAGAGCTAGGTCTACATTTGCCTTGTCCTTAAAAATAAATAAATGTAGTTACATAACTAATTTTGTTGATAAATACATAACTAAAATACGAGAAGCAGGAATGGTACAGATCAGGTAGGTGATGTTTTTATTATTGACTTCCAAATCAAACGAAAAGTAATCAGCCTAATGTTAACGTAGCAAGCAGACTCAGACTGGAAGGGAAGCTATGTTTCTAATAAATATATGATTATAACCCTGTACGTTTGAATGGATAATAAATATTGTAACAAGCTAACAAGCTTATCAAGCTAACAAATTTTTGATTAAATAGAACTGAACATTCTCTAGCGTTATTCTTTGAAACTGTTCAATTAATTCCTTTAATTACTTAATAAGCCCTCTAGATCACTAATCTTATCAATGAATTAATGATCTAATGTTTCATTTTCAGCTGACTTTCTTCATAAAATTAGGGCCCTAGTTCTAAAACTAGGTCTAGTCTGTTTCCAATTTTACATGCTACATGCTATATGTAAATTGTGAGTAAAACAACCTCTAATGAAATTTTTTTAAGTATCGTAGGCCAGTTATATGTGTAATAATTTGTTCATTGGCTTCCTCTAAAACGTTTACTAGAACGTGGTAGTATGAATTTCTGTGTACAGACGAGATACATTGTCAGGTTCTTCATTGTTAATAAAAGACAACAAGATTTACAGCTTTACTAATGTATCTTACATGGGGTTTTTTTAAGTTTAAAAACATGAATGAAATTTAATCTAAGGACTGATTTAAGAACGTGTTTTCCTAAATAGTACTAAAATACTAATTAATAAGTCATGAAGAAACAATATATAGTGAATTAAAAATATTTACTATACGTACAGTAATAAAAACACTCTGACTGAATAATATATTATTTTACACTATGGAAACCGTCTACGATGAGTAAGCAATAAAATAAATAAATAAATATATTATAAATATATATTTATAATATATATTAAATATTATAAATATATAATATGTGTGTTGGCGTAATTAGAGTCCTTGATAGTCAGAGCACGTGGGTTGACGTCAGTCACAGAACAGCAAGCACATGGATTATTAATTCGTTTCTATATGATTCCAGGATTTATATACTGATACCTTGATAAAAAAGAGCATAAATAATCGTTTTTCCATCAGCGCACGTTCACTCCGCTAGTAAACAGCATATATTTTAAATCTTAAGCATATAACATTATTTTTATGATATAATCAAACTGAATACAGTCATATAATTACTTCTGACATTATCAAACACATAGCATCTCAGAATAAATTACGTATAGACCTGTAATATTGAAAGCAACTATACAATTATTAGGTATCACAAAACTATTACATAAAAACACTACTAGTGTATACAATACGTAAGGACGAAATAAAAAAAACCAAAATGAAGTATGTTTATGTTAGTTCACTTTAATTTAACTATCGTGTAAATCGCTAGCAAATTAGTTTGGATCTGAACGTTTGCAACTTAACGTAAAAAAAGTCAAGGAAGATGATTTAAATTGGTTAGGGGGCTAATTGTATTTACCTGATAGGAAATTGAAACTATAAGGCACAATAAAACTAAATAAATATTGTGAAAAGAATTTCAAACCTTTATCGACCTTTGAAAACAGGATTCGATAAGAATTAGTGGTAGGATTCCATATTTCCTAGTTTACAAAAAGTTTATCACACTCCTAAACTTACGGAATAGACCTCATTTATGATAACAAATCCTTGACACATTATTTGTACAATACTGTGATATTTGTTTCACGTTAAGGAAATACAGTGTATTACAAACTTTTATGCACAAAAATTCTTTATCGTAATTTAATACGGCCATAACAGTTATATTAGTACCTATACTGTGACTATCAGACTTAGTAGCTACAATAGTATTGCATTTTTCTCAGTCATTGAGACTTGATAATTAAAACGCTTTGAAGGTGTGTATATGTTTTATATATTGGTCCAGATCCGATAAACTGTATATTAAACATATACCAGTTTAAAGTTTCATATTAAAAACCAAATTAAAATGTTTAAAGTGTGTAACTATGCCTGCGCTATTCACCCGTGTCTAGACTAATCCGGATGATGTTTTTTGTAAACTATTCCTGAAATTCGAGGTTGGCTTATAGAGAGAAGAGAAAAATAAGAAAAGCTACATCCTATATATTAGAATTATGAAAAAATTTAGTACTAATGTTTGATAACCTAAATTTAAAAGATTCTAAAAAACTGATGTTACTTTTCGACGAAGTTTTGAAATATCCTGAAAGAGCTGTTTACATTTACTTGTTATAAAATAATAGTTTACAGTTATTTATTATAAGTGTAATGCAGATATCAATTTAAAATATAATGTTTAACTTTTCCTTCACATTGAAACAATAAAGAAATATTAAAAAAAGCCTTTGATATCTGACGATGCAACAAAAGGAAGGTGAACTGCAGCCAAATTAACATTTAAATTGAATCGCCCCTTCCTACTATAGCTAAGTTATGTGTAGAAACGTGGGTTGTTCCACCAGGCTTAGATAGTGCAAAGATTCGTTTTGAGCTTCTTCGTTACTGACTTTGTTCGGATTTCTTCAGACGAATTATTTTCCATATTCCAGAAATCAAATCTGAGACAACATCATATACCAAACGATGCAATGTAAAGGATAATGAACTTGGTGCCAAATTAAATATTCAAATTGAGTCAAATATTCCTGTCATAGCTACGTTATGTTTATATTTTATTGTCGGTAAATAGTTTTTACAATTTTATTTAGAAACAAATACTAAATTAATTCCACCTGAAATGTGTTATTATTATTTTTAATACATTACAAATATTTATTTAATAACTCATTTGAAGTTTACAATAAAGTGGCTTACCACATCTCTAAGATTATGTTACTGCTAATTTGATTATTTCTTCTTATTATATTTTAATGATCTTGAAATCCTAATGAAACAGGAAAGTATAGTTTTGTACTGTCTGTTGTTTTATTTATAATCTGTTTAAATGTAACATTTTTATCACATACATATATTATTTTTTTATGTTTGTTATTCACAATAGAACGTTCGGAACGATAATAACAGTTTGGACATTTGTCATAGTTATATGTTACAATATATTTAAAACATTCTGTTTCAAGGCTTGAAATTTATTCTCCTATTTCGGTAACTTTTAATGCATTGAAAATGTGGTAATGGACATGTAGGCTACTCAAAGGAGTGCATTGAGCACAGTTCCTTATAAATATTGTATATCACAATTTAAAGCCTTTGATAGGTTGCAACTTGAATCAGTTCGTATATTTAAACTCTATTTAAAAATGTGGCAAAACTAGTCACTATATTATAGTAAAGAAACAAGTTAATTTCAATATAAATTGAAAATAACGAGGTTTATTATGTTTGTATTAATATTCACACGTATTAAAATAAACTTAGAAAGTGGATAAACAATAATTATTGTTGAATTCTAAAGGTTACATTTAAAAATGATACATACCTTCATAAATATTCTTTTTAATATAACACAAAAGCTTTACATTCGTACACGTGGATCTAGACTACAAATCACATGTTATATAACAATATAGATTTATAAACTTTACTGTCCCTCCCATATATAACAAGAGAAAGTAACACAAGTTAATTCATGATTTTTCTTTTATTACTGTGTATTTTGGCACGTCAGAGACAATGAACTGTCGTTATAATATCTGGAATGCGTGTGTGCATGTGTTATATTTAAATAGTGATCTAACGTATTAAAAATACTCCAAAACTCATAGTATACAATGATAAACTTTAAATTTTTTCTGATTTAATCTTTAAGTTTATTTATAGTAAAGAAAGTTTTAAACAAAATATAAAATGACTTTATTTTAATAATCAGGAAAAAGTTTCTATTGAAAGGTAATTAAATTAATTATGTATTAGAGGAAGCTTCATTTTTTTATTGCATTATAAAACATGCTCTCTTTCTTTTAAGCTACACATTCCTAATATATTCATTCTTTTTTTAAAGTAACCGTTGAAAATGGAATATTGTGTGACCTTTACAACAAAACTGGCAATAACACTAATTTCAATCTTAGATGATTACCAAAACAATTCAACTAAGTTTGCTCGTGAGTCAATCAGTGATTTAAATGATTCGAGTTAGATATGTAGTACATTAATTTTGAAGTAACACACTTTCATAATACTTTTTGTGTTACTATACCAAGTGTTTAAATTTCATATGATAGTTCTCAGTTACCATCATGAATATCCTTAAGGTGAGTCGAAATTTTTCGCAAAGGCTTTCCAAACCCTGTGGAGAAACAGGCATAATCATTAACCTGAATAGAGAGATAAAGTTGTATGCAATATTTAAAGTATAGACGTGAGTTCTCAGGTTAGATTCCTATCCATTTTGCGAGCTGTCAGAGGGGCAGACAGAAAGACATAGTCGAATTGTTTCCTTAAGAAATAGGATTCACTAAAGCTCACCCAATAATGTGAATGATTTCTGTAACAAAACGTTCAAAATGTCATAAAATAATCAAAGTGATAGTAAAATACACTATTTGTTACACACATTAAATTTTACGTTTCCGAATATCTAGGTATAGTAATTATTGTATACACTACTTATATCACCAAGGCAATTTTAAGTACAATTTTAGTTTATTATTTTAGTTAACAGTATTTAATTTTGATGAACGTGAAACAAATTCACCACTAAGGTCTGTGTATTTAGTGTTTCCATTTATATTTGAGTGTACTAACGCCATATATGACGATAAATAAGAGTTTTATCGTGAGTTGCATAAAAGGGTGAATTATGATGTAGACATAATGAGAGGCTGCTTAAACCCCACTTATATACGCTTATTCCATGTATTAATGTCCTAATGTATTAATGCTGAGTGAGACATTTCAGGTGACTTTGATAATCAGATATTGCTATCTATTTTAAAGCTAGCTATTCATAGGAAATTGAACCTTGAATTGACTAGGTGACAGGTTCTTTCTACAATTATTGGTGAAAATATTACATGACGTTAAAAACTCTGAATTTGGTGACGATTATGTAATTTACAAATTAGCTATTTACATAATTATCAAATTATTGTAAAGTTTAATTCAAAGCACATACGTATAGAGTCATTGCACCATAATAACTAAAAACTAAAAAAATATTACGCTACTCAAGTGATGAAAGTAGTCCTCTCAAAAGTACACTGAAGAATATTTTGTGAGTAATTCAAAGAACTCAATACTAAAGGAATGGTACTTGCATATCAATACTATACAGCCAAAAAAAAATGCAGCTCCAAACTGACTCGGAAATTGTTTTTTCCCTCCAATACCCGTCTAGTTACATTAGTTTATAAAGTCATCGATACCTCTCCGACCGTTTTTAAGACTGATTTATCTCTTACATGGATCAAACACACACACACATACACACACACACACATACACACACACACACACACACATTGTTATATATAAACACACAGTTTAAACGTAATCCAGTAGCAGTTGATCAAATTTCAGATAAATTAAATGTAACACTTAAAAAATTTCACAAAAACTTCTGGGTAGAAATTCGTTTTATATTTTTGTTGTTTCAATATTTGAATAAATTATCAGTACAAAGTACAAGATTTATGATAATTTATTTATTTATATTTGCAGGATCTCAATTATGTATTGTATTCTAGGAGACTAGACCCAGGGTTACCCAGGAATTACACTTGGAAATAAATTTATTTTTTGCTACGTTAATCTGGTCAATAAATGAGGTGCTAAAATGGGTCAATGTATAAAATAGGATTGGTTTCTCATATAATATTGTTTTATTTAACACGATTCAAAATGGCTATTTGAAGAATGTACAATAATACATAATTATAGTATGTGCATAATTTCAATAGTTTTGACCAACAAATTTTGCATATGTACCTAATATAACATCACACAACTAGACGGTTACTAAAAGTTATCAGTATAAGATTAGATGACCCTAGTTTTCAAGTTATTTATGCGTTTGATACTTGTTTAAGAATGTGTCAAGCTATAAAATATACAGTCAGGACAAAACATATTTTAAACATTTTGATGACCAGAAATTCTGAAATTCCCAAAAACATTCATGACCAATTACCTTTTTAGGGAAAATCCTGTACTCATTTATTAAACAGGTTTTTGCTTAAACAACGTGAATTATTTTGGAATTCTATATTATAAATTTAATAAATAATTTAAATAAAATAGATAAATTTATTTCGATTTACGAGGTTTGTTCTGTGTGTAATGACAGTAAATATTTTAAAACTATTTATCTTTTTGGGTCTATATCGTAAACTAATTAAGCTAGTATTTTAACTGAAACGTGAATGATAGCTATCTTAAAACTTTTCATTTGTTAAAACTAACTAACTAAACTGTGTACTAAGTTAAGTCTGTATATTTCAAAGTGTGTGTGTGTGTGTGTGTGTGTGTGTTTGTGTAGAGAGCTATGTAAATGAACCTTAAATAAAACTGTTACTCCACTTTGTTGATATAAATAAAGACATATCATCGTCTAATGATACTTCTTTTATTCAGTTTTATTCAAACGTTGCATATACCATTAAATTGATAAATTTTAAGAATCATGAGACACTTAATGACATATCCCCATAAAACTCTACAATTGATAAAAACAAAAAAGGTAATAAGTGAGTGAATTTCAGTTACTTAATCTAAGAATTCCAAATATTTCTCTAACATGATAGGTATTTGTGTTATTTGTAACAAGAGCTGATCAAAAATTTGTTTATTATTAATATTAATCGATATTATTAATTTACGTAATAATGAAATTGAAACAACTATATCAGCAGAAACGCACAAGAACTACCGTACTAAATTAAGTTTGTCTCTTAAGACAATCATTTTGTATCATGCAAAGTGTCCATAGCTATTATATTTGTCAATTCTAGAAATGAAGGCTATCATAAACCCTCAGTTAAAGTTTTATAATGCTTTATAAAAGTGTTATAAACATTTTATAAAGTTTTATGATCATCAGTTATGACTTCTGGTGAAGATAGCCTTGCTATCGAAAGGCCTCACAAAAATAAAAGTTTTTAAGTATAGGTTTTGTGTGTTTTAAAATTAATTAAGGTCTTCAGATAAAGCATGATTTAGATTTACTAAATTTCCACAAAGTTCAATGTGATTTATATATCAATATATTTAACGTCTAGTTTACTTTAAAATATGAATGTACAAGTACATATTACATTAATAAAACCATATTTAGTATCTTATTTAATAATTTGTAAAGATTTTACCAAACAGTGACATAATTACCATAAAAGCATAAACATAATTTTTTTAATGTTTGAATTTTTCTCTTTTGAGTGTTTAAGGGTTTAGGAAAAATGCCGTAATTTTTTACATCTTCGTTTCCTTTAGTTTTAGGTAAAGGTTCTATATTTTCACTTTCAAAAACTTGTTAGTACTTTGTGTTATTCAATTTTCTATCCATAAGTATAGTAAGACTCAATATTTGACAAGGGCATTTTTGTATTCAATAACTCAATCAAATCGTTTGTAAAATTATTAAAATCAGAAACATGAATTTTTATGCACTATCGAGAAAGGTGTAAACGAGCTAGCCTAATAAATTTATCATAATGTTGTAGTTAAATATAAACCTTAAGTAAATGTACAATCAGCACAATATCACTAAAAACATGTAATAATATATTTTAAATAGAGTAATTTATCAAATCAACAAGCCTGACTGAAACAAATATTTTGCAGGAAATGACAGATACAAGTCCGTACAAGCTTGCCTACCTCCTATACTCTATAAATCTTGAGCGGCCCCAACCTTCAACCTTATGGAACGGGAAAATTGTGTAACTCCAAAAGTAGCTCAAAGTTTGTTTAAAACTGAGTTCAATCAAGAGCTTCATCATCTTTCTGTTCTTAGTAGACATTAAAAATAGAATTATATAAGTTATGAACTGTGAGTGCATTATTTGAAATATATACGTAGCATTTTGTTTCCTCTTCCCTATTCGATTGGTTTTCTGGCAAATACTATGAATATAAATTATAATTATAAGCAAAGTAAAAAAGTCTAACATGTGTATTTTACAACTAAAAACCATATTATCACAATATTATTTTAAAAAATGAATACTGTTTTATGACTGAAAATGTCTGTTTTAGTTATATTATTGTTTTCCAGTAGTTACCAGATAAGAAGATGACGGCCGCGATAAATTGCGTCCCTACCAACAATTAATTTGAAAAGGATACAGGCTAAAAAGGGTTTTTACGAAATTGTTGTGTTTCACAACACTTATACTAAGGCTCTCATGTTTACCTAATTATAATATTCAGTTGCATAAAATAAAATTCTTTTTATAATAACGAAATATTGACTGAGTGTTAGCGAAGAATATAAATTAAGGGGCTAAAAGAATATCGATAAAACACACGCGCACACACGCGCGATATATCTAAAAATCTAAAACACGGTAACCTATGTTAAGGTTTTGGGTAAGTTTGTATGTATAACATATAGCTTGATGATGTTTTATGGATTTCAATTGGATGTAATTGAGCTTAAGTGATTATGTGTAATTTGGTCTTATTGGGAAACGTTGTGGTAACTAGAATTTTAAATAATAATATCATTTTGAAATAAACTGATTACCGATTTTAAATATAAATAATATTTTACTGACTTTTTTTGCAGAAGTGTAATAACGCACTAAAGGATTACCAGTTTGTGAATTATAATATAACACTCGGGGACATAATGAGATTTTAGAACAATTTTGCGTTTTAGAAACATTACTAGCTCTACAGAACCTTTATTATCTAAACACTGCTACGAAACCAAATTATTGACACATATGTCATGAATTAGGTCATGGTATTAAAAGAAAGATAAATATTTTATCTCCGGCTTTAACCTTTGCATGGAATATAATATCTCAAAGAAGATAACAAGTTATCTTATGGTGTATGTCCAACCATTAAGTTAAGTATCATTTCGTTCTGATAATTCCGAAGTCTGAGATAGTGTTTTGTGCCAGGAGGAAGGACGTAAATTATTGTTTTCCCTGTACGATTGTTAGTCCATTTATATGACCAAAAAACATCTAATGAATGAGGCTAGTTATACATTTTAATTTTTGCAACCTCAGAATATATTGTTAGGCGATACATAATGTCGTACTCTAACCTTGTGTTGTTAAAATTCCAAACGCCATGTACTATTATATCTTGGATTAGGCGTGGTTATCCAGCTCAAGGAAACCAATTGACCATGTCCTTATGCTGACAATCCATATTAAAAAGTGATTCTGCCGAATATCGGTCTCTATAAAGGATTTTGGAATTTCTTCCTTGATGGTGTATATTTCCCACTTTACAAGTATAACAGGCAATTAAATTAAACTAGTGCATAAGTTAAAAAGTCATTGTCGAGGGTCCTGTTTAACAATGAGAAACTGTACACTAACTTTTTGCTGTATTTCTAATATGATTTGCTCAAAATACACTCTTAAAACCCATAGTTACGTTAAAACTCTAAGTAATTGAGTTATTTTCTGGCTATATTGTATTTTAGATACTCATAATTCATTACATCACACAAAGTCCATAGTGATCACTGTTACATTAACAAAGAGTAGAATGAGGTAATGAATTTCTCGTGAAGATGAACAACTACGGTTAGTAGCTGACACTGACAAAGTGCATTGTAATGTAAGGCGGAGTGAAGTTGTCTAAATTTGAAACTCCTGTTCTATTATTAAAACGAAAGTTTCTACATATTTCCACCCAATTCAATGTTATTATACGTATAGTTGTTTAAAAATTGAAATTATCAATAACAAGATTTATAAATACGATGAAATAATAATTATATGATTGCATAATGAATTGTTAATGGCCTACAGTTCGTCTTTGGGAGTGTTAAGCGCGAAAAAGTGACATTATACCTTCTAGTGTATTATAAAATATTTTCATAAAATTTAAATTACCTTAATTACCAAATAATTATCGTAAATTAATCAAATATTGCGTGTTTAATTTTATGATTTAAAGAGGCATGTAGTCAAATGTGGTAGTAAAGTCAAAATAGGTACACTATATATAATTTCAGATTTCCCAAGAATAATTACAAAGTACACAACGATTTTTATATGGCATTTTAATGTTAAAGAGAATACAAATTTTAACCTTAATAAATCTCAAAGTTGTTAAAATTTGCGTTTTAGATATATATATATATATTTATTTATTTATCATATTATATCAATATAATTTATATAATATAATGTGTATTTTAACGTATATATATAATATAAATATATACATTATTAGGCATTATATATATATATATATATATACATCTAATATACATTTGACATTACACTTCACAAAAAATAATTTTGTATCCTGTTTTGTTAAGAAATTTTGAAATTCTTTAGAAGTTACTTGCAGCAGCAAATCACGCACTCCGCTATCCAGAATAACAAACTTTTACGTTTTCCACCATAGTATTACAATCATAGTAAAATACTAAAAACATTCGCAAAAAAATTTATTTACAAATTTAGGAGGTTAGTCTTATATTTCATATATGTTAGTAAGAGTCATTGTGCTGATAACCTGCAGAGAATCCTATCTCATTGTGGTCACTTCCTTCGTCCTCGTATCTGAAGTAGGTGCTATCAGGATCAGGTTGTTTCGTCTGATGCTAAAGTCCTTGATCGGTGTCAGTTGCATATGTCGTTATCTCCATATAGAGTGAATTACAGCCTCAGTCAGAAGAATTATTAAATGATTTCATATATAATGTTCTATTTATTGAGCTGAAAATATTTCACTGACCTGAGCAATTATATATTTTTAGCTTCTAGAGTCACAAAATTTAATTTATGGAAGTAATATATACATGTTTTTTATATTGACATAGGGTGATAATTTTATAGTTTCATTCGAGAGTGCATATGCCAGTTACAGCCTTAGGTTTGTTTAGCTTACCATACAAATATTAGTGGTTCTTAGTAACTCCCAATGGTGAGACTTACTAGCATTGCGTATATTTAGAGAAACTTAAAATTATTAATGGTCGATGTATAAACTCCAAATCAGTGAAAGATGTATCATTCACTAGGTCTGATTTGGAGTTTATACATCAACCTTTAATTATATTGAATTTATATATATATATATATATATATATATATATATATATATATATAAAAGTAGATAAGAATATAAGGTTCCTAGACCACTTTCGGAGCCAACAGTAAATCAAGGGAAAATACTGTTTAAAGGACAATAAACGAATCTGTAACTCACGAATAAAAAATAACCGAATCTATAGCTGTTTGCTTCTACTTTCTTAAGGTGTCTATTGGAAACTTCTGCTTCGAATCAATCTATTGGAAATGATCTCATATCTGCTTCAAATCAACGAAAATTCTGTTGTAAAATATATTAAAATCTTAATGAAAAATCTATTGCCAATGTTCTCATATCTGTTTCGAATAAACGAAAATTGTGTGGTAAATATATTAAAATCTTAATAAAAAATCTTTGAAATGGAATGAAATATCAAGAAATCTAAAATTTTACTGAATTTCTCTAATATCGTTCTTAATCACATCATATGATAAAAATTTCTCAGAAACAACAACAACATAACAAATCGCGTTTGTAACAGCATTTTGAAAATCCATATTGATAATTATATCGTTCTTTGAAGCAGAAATATTTGTCAAACTCTTTGTTGTATCAATGACATAAATAGGTCTATTCGCTAAAAATTCTTTAGGATTATAATACATTTCCATATTTTTGTAGTAAACTTTCTTAAAATCTTGATACATCTGATACATGATTCTGAAAACACCTCCTGAAATGTTTTAAATTTTTTTAATTCATCTGGATAATAAGAACCGTTCAATTTTACTCTGATATTTTTTACATTCAAACTATCAAACTTTGAAGGATTTTTCTCTTGATTATTCTGTCTATCTGTTTGAAAACCTGTAATTCATATTCACTAGGTCTGATTTGGAGTTTATACATAAACTATTAATTATATTGAATTTATATATATATATATATATACAAAGGATGAATCACTAAGATGAGGAATTTGAACAGTTTCCTTAGTCATTCAATGAGTTCAGAGAATTACCCTCTATATGGTAGTATCGTTCAGTTATGTCCCCTGTAGGATACACTTTATCCTTTTAGACCGTTCAAATTCACAGCATCATCCAGATTTTCCATCCTCCTGGCCAACCAACAAAGAAGAAAATTTTTTTTTACTACTAGATTATATTCTGCGTATCTATTTTTATGTCGTAAACGCTTTATCTAGGTCTGCAAATGTATTGACATTTCCCATGAATCCTAATTTGTTCCTAGTCTTTGGATTTATTGCCAAATTATTTTACACTACCAAGTTTCTTTTCACTAATATTACAAGAAAGTACCTCTATAAACTCTTTATTTTCTTGTAGATAACTAAATTCTCATTAATGGCTTGAAGTCAATGTATTCATTAAAAACTTATGTTTATCACGGCGATGATACATTATACACCAGTTCAGTATAGTGTCATACATTAGATTTACATTCTCTTTGTAACATTTAAAATTCCAATATGTCCCAAAATTGGTGTACTTTGGGTGTGGAAAATAAACTTTTCCACTATACAGTCCTCATTAAAACGGTTTTCCCATTTTACTTGAGGAATATCTGTGTAAAGTGTAACAGATCGACACGCTAAAGCATCACGCAATTTTTTATTTTTTGATATATATTTTAATCGAATTTAAAATTGAAGTAAAGACGCCTTGTTTCAATAGGCCTAGATGGGACTAAGAGCCCTTCTATAACGATTAACATGGGAACCAATACACAATCAGTAAGATTTGAAAATATATTACTCAATAAACTATAGTAATCCGGCATTATAATTCTATTTTGGAATAATTAATTTTAATCCTCGTTTATTTCCTCGTCCATATATTTAAAAAAACCGACTTACTATAGTCTCTGACCAGCATAATTTTAAAAATATTCTTGAAGATTATAGTTTCTATTGGTGTATTTCCACTCATGCCTTAATATTTTAAAGTACTGTTCTATTCATTAACTTCATCTACTCTAGTCAATAACATTTAGTTCTCCCTTTTTATTTCATCCCATTATTCCTAGGAACTTTAAACCCCCAAATTAAAGTCATGAGCCTTTCCATCACAAGTTAAAACGGCCTCAGTTGTTTTGCGCAAGTCAATCCCTTTACTACGGAAAACGTATAATATAAAATACATTATAATACCCACTATTTTAGTAGACGGTACTTTTTATATTAAAAAAAACTGTCCGATTGGTTTCTTTGTTACTAGGAGTAGTAAATTATGCAGTTACATATATATGCGGCACAATCGAAAAGTATTTTGGGAATTTTTGGCAAAATGTTGATCAGAATTAAGGACAATTACGTTCGTTGTTACAGAAATTGAGGCTTTAAGATTGGCTTTATTTGGTTGATAAACAAAATCGTTTATGTTTGCAATCTTTTTATTATTCAATAATAAATTAAAGATCCAATAACTCCGTTTCCTTTTAAATTAAATATCACAAAAAAACTTAAATGAAACCCTTAGGCATTGAATATTAAAATATTATTTCAAATACCGAGGTCTAAAAGGAACTACTGATTTTTAACGACGTCGATCAATTACCGTCGTCTACTCCCACTTTGAAGATTAGTCGACAATTTAGCGGTAACTTTACGCCCACGCTAATCCCCCACCACCTGAGACCGATACTATTCACTGCTGTTTGAGCATTGGGTGACAGCCGCTTTATTACTGAAAGTGAAATCAAATCAATTCCTTTAGTTCTGCCCACCAGATAATATAAATATATTTCTCGGAACATCAGGTCAGGATACCTCAATTTCATTCGTGTTACATCCACTCCTTCCCAACATCTATTCATGAGAAATGTGGAGGACAGTATTTAAATTGCGTTCTATTGTAAATTTTTGTATTTACAGTTCACCGCGCACGTGTTTAAATTTTAATACAGAGCCTATGATAATTTCAGGATATACTTCGGTATTGTAAGTTGACTTGTGGCTGGGTGTCAATTCACGTTGGATCGGTTGTGGAAAGAACTATTTTGAGTATATAATGAGGAATATTTCTGCAGCATTTCTACAAAAGTTCTGCATCTGAGTTTTGACACTTAGCTTTTAAATGTAATCTAAAAAATCCAAATACAAATTAACTACATATACTGACAGAATTTTAATACTATAATACTACGGTAATTCATTCGGTATGTGAACCAGATATCCTTATATGATCCTTTCAATACACTGACTGTAACTTCTGTTCTAAGTGCCAAGAAATAAATATCAAGTTACCTGAAATGTATATTCAGTCTAACACTGTTCTTTAATTAATCCATCTAGCCTATATTGTATTAACTGCGAAAGTTGTAAAAAATTAATAAAAAATCGCCAAGGGTTTAATGCTTTTCCATAAGATACAAAATGGGTTAAGAGTAATAAAAACGTTTCAACATAACACGACTCCTGATTTTTATTTATTAACAGTGCGAGGTACATGTTCAATCTATTATTTTTTAAAATATAATTTTATGATTTATTGGAAAAATTTGCAAGAATTTAAATGACATTATCATTAATTTAATGAATATTAACATGCACTTTTTAAAATCCAACATATTTGTGTTGTTCCAATACGTACCTCTTTTTAGGCCGTGGCTTTCCAACACTCTAAAAGAGAAATAGTGCAGCAAAATGTGAAAATCCTTTTTACGGATATATCTGGTTTCTAAGCAAACCTTGACAAATAAAGCCATTTTTTAATTTCCTTGTTATAAATGACAATATTATTAAAATACTGTTGATGTGCATGACAAGATTTCATTTAATACTAAATGTTGTTCCTTAGTCTTTAGCAATAGTAGTTATTTCAAAGGGTTTACTCTTTTCTTATAAATTATAATGTAGGACAGCACATATTATACAGTAAATAAAATATATTAAAAACAAGAGTTAAAGTATTGAAGAAATACTGTTTAATTGTTTGTCAAGATGCTTTATGGAGTTTTATCTTTATATACCGTAAGTCTGAACCCCCCTTCCACAGTTTATTGTTTAATTTATTTTCAATTTTATGCAAGGATTTTAAGTAAAATACGGAAATAATTCAACATTTTTAAGTTTGGAGTTTGCCAAACCACTTGTCATCTAACTGACTTCACTCAAGAACATAGCTCATCTCATGCTTGAGAACTACTGCCGTTATACAGACAGACATGCTGGCAATCAGACAAAAATTAGTTTATACATCTCCAAAACAACTTACATATTTTGTGTACAGTTATTCAATGGAAATGCTCAGCTAAGTGACTACTATCAAGTACGATGTTTCCTGTGTAAAAATTACGTTACAGGGAAAATTTAAAGTTTATAGTTAAATTCAATCCTGAGATATGAAACGGAAAAAATTCACGTGTTGATAGTCAAGTAGAGAAAATATGATTTTTTCTAGAACCCTTCATGTTAGTTCAGAAAATTACATAATATATCAAGTACACGACTCAAATGATGCTTGATTTATCAGTATGGATTTATAATAATTTTACAATGGTTTATATTTATGAGTTTAAATGTATTGTAAACAACATCCTCCCATCTTATTATATGTTTGCCGGCAAATACATCTCTGTGAATTTTAGCTAAAAATAGTTTAAAAAAAACATACAATATACATATATCAGATGTTTAACCAAATACAAAGTTTAATATCCGTTTGCAAATATTTGACACAACTTTATAATAAACGTAACGTATCCATATTTAGTCATATTGGGTTTAACTCATATAATCTAACTAATAAGAGATATTGAGCTTTATTTTCCTGAATAGGGAATAAAAACCTTTGAATATAAAATTGCTTAACGAATGATAGAACAAAAGTTTTAAAAGTATGCAAAAGAAAGAATTTTGCAGGAAGCTAACTAGAGCAGGTCCAGTGACTCCATGCATATCCACAGACTATTGTCCAGAGAAAATGAATGGTCCAGTAAATAGCTGCAGTTAACTCTCGTATGTACGTCAGACTGATGAAATGTTGCTATTGTTCCTTCAATGTGATCAACTTACTCGTAATTTTAGCAATCAAATTTATACAGTCTTTGAAAGACGTACAAATTCATTATTATGATTCTAGAAATTTTGTTTATCTCTTCTTTACGAAACACACAAACAGACTCACAGGATGTTCAAAATAGAGTGTCTCAGATTTATGTCACATGATACCAAATAAAACATTTTAAATCAACAAACATACGTCGTTTGTGCATCCCCGATTCGTATTTTAATTTTTATTATATCGAGAACTAGGGAAGGTACATACGCCACACTTCGCACCTATGTTAGGACAAATTACAGAAAAACAATACAAATAATTGTGATTGCTTTAATATTACCAAAATTGTGTGTAATGGAAAATCCATCAGGACTACGTCCAAATGGTCTCTAAACTTTAAAATAAATCCCATCATAGTCCCAAGTTGTATTGGAGCAACCAAGTATTATTAATAGAAAAATACTTGAGCCTGTGGTTAAGAAAGGACAAAGTACGTCCGTCGAAAGAATCTATTTCGGGCCACATATAATTTGTATTGATGTATTAATTATTTTATAGAGGCCCCTCTTATGTAAACAAACTGGGTTCGCAGATGAAACAGCTTTATCTGATAGTGCCCCAACTAAACGACTTCTGTGGAATTATATACAAGAAGATCTATATTATCTTCGATTATGGTTTAGTAAAAATGGACTTGCATTAAATCCTCAGAAATCAGTATATATATCAATATCTATCAATATATATATATATATATATATATATATATATATATATATATATATATATATATATATTGATAGAAAAAGGTTATTCTCTTCTTAACAAATAAACCACGGTATATTGGTTTGAAACATTTATAAATTTTCGTGTATCTAGGTACACTTCTTCAGATAAATATACATGTATAAATATTTACATAAACTGTGACAAAAAATTAGGTAAGAACTCAAACAAGAAAAACAAACGTTATAAATAAATACAGTAGATCAGCAGCTGATGGTCCATGACATGACGTGTGTGAATAAGTTGACCAAAAATGAATTTATCTTAAATTAAGACCGCTTGGATGTCTTGTCTGAATATATATATATATATTGATATAGGTTCATCATAATTGAAAGTCTGAGTTTCTGAAAAATTTATGTATGTATATATATATATATATATATATATATATATATATATATATAATGTTATTATTGTTAAATTAACTAATCAAAACATGCTTACATGTCAAAATTGTATTAACATTTGGAATGTGTATTATCAAGTGTTTCTTCCTTTGTTTGTTTATTTTATTATGTGTATATTTTAAAAATGTACTTAAAAAAGTTGTTAATTACAACGAAATATTGTACGAAAAAATTTTAGTTTTCTTTTGAAACTGCTCTAGGAGACTATATATATATATACAGGGTGTTCTGAAAAAAGGTGCCCATAAGTCAGGGCGTGATTCCTCACATCAAAATAAGAAAAAAAGGTCTAATTAACATAGGTCCGAAAATGCTTAGTTACCAAGTTATACAGGGTGAAAGATTTCGTCTGAATTTAAGTTCCCCTGCTGCAACGAAGCCCTACGGGTATTTGTTGGCTGTTAATTAAGATGTACAATTTAGCGTAATTTATGTAAAATGAACTGAAAAATTGAATAAAACCGTTTCCAGACCTGTTGCTACAGTAATTTTTAAGATATGTGACGAAATACGCGAAACTTGGTCCCGAAAAACAAGTCACATTTAGGTTTGAAGCAGATTTACTATGTTAAATGTACAATAAACACAAAATATTTTTTCACGTTACTTGTAGAAAATTTAATTTCGAAGAGAAAGATGTAAAATAAGTCTATAATAGACAAACGCAAACTTTAAAAAATAATCCTTAATTACATACAAAACGCATGAAAAATAGACAAAATCTGTTAAGCTCTCTACACATGTAATATTGAAATTAAAACAGCTGTTTTATTAAAATATTTGATTTGAGAAACAAAATAATTTCTAAAAATAATTCGAAATTAAATTTTCTACAAGTAAATTTAGTAACTACTTTTTCGGTTAGTAACTTGTTTTTCGGGACCAAGTTTCGCGTATTTCGTCACATATCTTAAAAATTACTGTAGCTACAGGTCTGGAAACGGTTTTATTCAATTTTTCCATAAAGTACGCTAAATTGTACATCTTAATTAACAGCCAACAAATACCCGTAGGGCTTCGTTGCAGCAGGGGAACTGAAATTCAGACGAAATCTTTCACCCTGTATAACTTGGTAACTAAGCATTTTCGGACCTATGTTAATTAGACCTTTTTTTCTTATTTTGATGTGAGGAATCACGCCCTGACTTATGGGCACCTTTTTTCAGAACACCCTGTATATATATATACATTTTTCTGAAACTTAGACTTTCAATTATGATGAACTTTGATACCAATTGAAATACCATAATTTGAGTTGTCAAAAAAATCTATTTGATTGCGTCACCCTTACTCAGGGTAAGACTGTGAAGTATTTAAAACACTTACATTGATGAAAACCTTTTTGGAAAGGAATTGTAAAAAACAATTAGACCACAGTAACTTGTATTTCTTAGAACATTTTATTTCAAAACTTTGCCATTACAATGTATTAATAAAAATGTATTATGAATATGTTCATTTTAAATTAAACTACTATTGCCTGTTATGGTGAGGCAGTACATTTCCATCACATTTAAAGAAAATTCAATGTATTCGAAAATAATTCATCACTATTTTTTTTCTGAAAAATAGACGTAAACATTCTTTTCCATTGTTTTTAAGCTAAAATACTTCCACTGCGGCATATATGTATTAAAATGCTATAGTTATTTTTTCCAAATTAATGGTAATCCAAGAGTCACTGTTGATCTGCAAATAACACATGGAGGGTATATTACCAGGCAGATAGGATTGATAAGGCCACCAAGAGTGAATAGCTCTTTGCTGCAGAAGTCTGTTGTATACCTCGGACTCAAGTTTAACAATAGTTTACCTGTTTACAATAAAAATTCACCCACAATGAAAACCTTAAAAATTAATGTCAAGGATTGGCTCTGAATCATAATACTAATCAATTTGAAACATTGCATGCTGTATTAAACTAGTTACTAACTACAAGGTTATTAAATAATAGTAATAATAATAACCAAACAAGTAAGATAATATGTTCGTGTAAAGACTAACTAAAAAAAACAATTTAAAAAATAAAGTTATAAACAAATTTACTTTTGTGTCAACAATTTTTGCCTCAAAAGTAGTTGTCTCAAGAGAGATCGAATAGTTACGGCAATAATATTACGCGTGATAGCATATGTTTTTTTATATTGGATGTGTGTGTGTGTGTGTGTGTGTGTGTGTGTGTGTGTGTGTGTGTGTGTGTGTGTGTGTGTGTGTGTGTGTGTGTGTGTGTGTGTGTGTGTGTGTGTAACAGCAGACAAAAGTAAAAATGCAAAATGCAAATATAATATACTGACTCCCTGCAACATACTATTCTGCAACATTTCAATATTACAATGTTCAGGATATACAGGGGTAGGCACGTACATGTATATTTGCATCTGTAATCCATCTGTAAAAAACTTGGGAATTATAGATCGACTTTCTGAGTTTTTTATTAAATTTTACGAGTTATTTGTGTGTTGTTGCTGTGGCCATTCTGCTGTATTTAAACTCTAAGAGTGTTTTATGGTTAACTATAAACTATTGTTAAGTGAAATTGATGTTAAATTATTACTATACATAACTGTATTTTTTGTCTTATAAATTAAAGTTACTAAGATATATTTCAAGTATATATTATAAATTATAGTAGTGAATAATATAAGGTAGTATCACTGTAACTGAAACAAGTGAAAATTCTGAATTAATCTTAAGTCAACAATTTTAACACAATTTATATACATATTCGAGGTTGATATACGACTACGTTAAGAGAAATTTTTATATTATTTTAAATTATTTATATAACGTGGCAGTACAACAATTACCTTAGAAAAACAGTAAATTTGTATACTGGACTACTCACTATTATACTTAGTGCAGTGGCTAAGCGGAAGTACAGTTCAATAAATTAGCAACAAGGGAGCTAAAGCACGCCTCACGTGTACACCACTTTTATAAAGACACAAGAGTGGTGGTTTGCAATGCATGAACAGCCACAAGTGTCACTAACGAAGTGTTGTTGCAGCTGTTGACAACTTGAGCCACCAGACGGCGCCAGCATGTCCTTGGGTCAAACTCCCTCCCACATCCAAACTTTTTATTGCCTCTATAATGGGTAAACACTCGTGGTTATTTAATTTTGATCTTATGTTGAGGAACTCTAACATATTCGTTCTAGAAACTTATTATACTAAAAACTATATGAGAAGTGCATATATGGGACATTTACTGGATTTCCGATTTTGATTTACTGCTATTATAAGTATTAAATAATAGTTATAGAGGTCACTATAAACATTAAAAAATGTATGTAGAAAGTTATAAATTTACCAATGAAACAACAATATAAAGATTGTCGTTAACATTAAATGATTCACAGAACAGCACCATAGGAAATTTACAACCGAATTCTGACAAAAGTTTCTATTAAAAATAATCCGTTAATTACAGACATATTTGTACCCACAACAGTTATGTGTAAGTTAAAATTATAAGAATCTGTATGACTGGAAAGTAAAATCTACATTAAGTTTAGTTAGTACTCTGTATACAGGACTATATCCAAAGGTTGCATGAGCACCAATTTATGATTAACAATGTTCTCTGAGGCTTTGGCTGAGTCGTATTGATACTGATATTTTAATACTGTGAAATAACATTGCATGATATTCTCAATGCTATCCATTTAGACAGTATTCATTTTGAAAAGTTTGTGATGATAAATAGTCATGTACTTTAACAAAATGTATAGGGTATTTATCCTTTGTGGCACTGTATTTTACAACAGATACTAACGTATTTCTGCCATCCACATTTTAAAAATACAACCACGGTCTTATTAATTTATAAGCAAATATTCATTACGGATTAAACATGTTTAAACGTTTATATTGTATTTATTATAATTTTAAATTTATATCAATATATATTATATACATATTGTTTACGTTTATCTGGGACATATATTGTGGCATATATTTTTCAAGTTTCCCCTAAAGAGACAAGAGAAAGGACTAAGGAGAATGTTTTCATAAATTTATATACTCTGCTAGTGCATACAGCAGCTGGTACATACGAGTACGGTATTATATGTACTCGTACAGCATAAAAAAGTGTTTGGTCTAATGGCATTCAACTTGCAGTGGCAGCTTTCGTTGTTCATTACGAGGCTAGTAGCGAGAGTGTTACTATCACGTTGGGACTCAGCTGTACTGCGATATATAAAGGAAAAAAAGTGATTTCAATCTACTTAAGCATTCGATCAATTTAAATTCTGAAAGTGGTGGTGAAACTCCTAAAAAGCCAAGGATGCATTTGCCTTTAAAAGCTACTGATACCATTGAAGTATTTGATCTGAAGTCAGGTTTTTAAATGAATAAGATTTTTAATATAAATTTTAAATCTATATAACACTTTTGGAAGACACGTTGCACATAAAATATAGGAGAACATTCTTTAAGGTTAATACCTCATAGAAACAGACCCAAAATAATAGAACAATGATATATTATAATTTAGTAGGTATATTAAATGAAATATTTCAATAAGGGAATATAGTAATCAAGATCTAATGTAAGTTCTGGCATAGTTTGCTCGTTGTATTTAATACTAATTCTCTTCATAAGAAAATATTTAATGTCAATCAGGTGTTTAAAAACATCTATAAGTATGGTATTAACAATGTAACTTTTAATTAAGATATAAGTAGTATTTATTGTTAATATGATATTACTCGTACATCTATAATGGATACAAAGTAAAACTGAGTAAAAAACATAGAAACTGTTTATACATCTTTTTTAGCCCACTATAAATTAATCCATATTTTGTATTTATGTTACTTGCAATACACACTCATAATGTTTAAAATGTTTCGGTTTATCACGGTAAGTTTTATGGCTTATTATGTATGTTAAAAACTTATAGTATATAACTTATAGATGACGTGACACATAAATAAATAGCAAATTATCAATTTAAGAAACCTTTAAAGTATATACATTTGACTAAAGATAACTGTATCGAATTTGTTATTTTCCACAGTCTAATACAAAAATACCTACAAATGTGTTTATTTATATAGAAAAAACATTATTAATAGGTATAATATAATATTCCATTATGAAGGGTGTCAAACCATCTGTGGCAGTATACAAAGGTTGAAGGGGTTCACAAGAATGTCAGTGGATCCATATTGCAAGTGTCCCTTCACTTGTAACAACACTTGTCCGGAGATTTTCTCTAAACTATCGTACTGTACTACTGTTCCTCAATGAAGTATTTAAAAACTTCCAAATAAATGTCTAGTAAACATATAATTATATAAAAAATATTGTTTGTAATGTGTTTTACACCAATATCACATAGGGCAATTAGATAGGAGCATGAAGGGCTGAATGTAGATAAGAAGTTCTGTAACGTACGTCAGAATATGTATGATATAGCATTAAAATAAATAATAATATAAAAAATATATTATTGGTAGTTAGTATCCGCTCTACAGCCATTACAAACTACGCGTCTCTTAAAACACTTCGCTGAATTTTCGTGCAGAATAAGAGTCCTAATGCTTATTTTATTCTTGAGACAAACAGATTAAAAAGATTTTAATATTTCCCCGCAAGCAAGAAAAATTTTTACCAGTATACTAAGTGATGGGTTTCAATTAAGACAAACCAAATCCCATTTATGAACATGCACCATTGCAAAACAAATTCTTGTACTTAGAAATGAAATCTCAAGCAAATATTCTATAATCTATGGATTACATTATCTTATGATAACTTTCTGATACTTATGATACATGTATTAATATTCTACGTGTTAAATTCAAATATTTATAGTCACATTGCCCACAAATTTATCGCCCGGTGATTTTCTCTTTACATAAGACCAACATAAGATTTACGGTAATGCTATAACGCCCGAGCAATATTGATTTGCACTATTATCGTACTTGATCTTTCCTATGTAAAAATGAAGTTTAATTAAATTTTTTAAGACTGTTTTCGATATATGGTGTGAAAATACACACAGAAATTAATTATGTTGCAGTCCCTCCTTCGCTAATGGTCAGCCAATAAAAATTTCATGTTTTCAAAGTCAGTAGATAACAAATTTTTAAAATGGTAGTTTTCGATTAATTAATATTCTTTTTAAAGACGATTAAAGGAAGAGGTTCAATTTAAAAAGCGTGATTCTTTGAATTAAATTTGCAAATAATACTTTATGATGTACATAGCAGTTGTCCTCCGCTTTGCGACCAGTTTCCTATTGAATAACGGGTACGTCTTAACCTTATCCCTTTAAATGACGAAATATGCCTTGAAAAATATTAATTTTCGCTAAAGGGTATTCTAATCTCGTAAATTAGTTCTTCTTATATCTGTTTTACGAAAAGGATTTGAGGCCCTGAAGCTGTAGAATGAAATTTGTAATTGTTTTCTTTAATGTTTACAAAATGAATGGATGATCTAGTCTATGCATGTAAAGTGTAAAAACGTCATCTTTTTGCTCTAGACCATAGACTAGTTATTTGAAAGGGGACCATTGATCTTTTACATTATTCTGAGCGTTTTTTGCGCACCATCCCTTTAGAACTAAATCTCAGCCAATAAGTTTTACCTCGGAAAAAAAACTTGTTTTACAATAAAAACATTTTTCTGTGAAATTCTGTAAGCGAGTTACGAGATGGCTTTAGCCCGAAACTTGGCACAGCTATGTAATAGGCCCTAATATCAGTAACATGAACATATTATTATAAAAAATTTATTATAACACTAAAGAACAACATTGAATGTGTATACCGTTAATTCTCGAAATGGTGAACAATATATACATATATATATATATATATATATATATATATATATATATATATATATATATATAAATAATCATTTACAAGCAATAAACCTAATATGGTATAAGATAGTACATGGGCTTATGGTAGGACTGTTCAGTGTAAATCTTTAACAGGCGTGCCTACGTTATGGTGACGTCGATGATATGAGGTTTTATGACAGAGTGTTGTCTCGCAAGTCGGTTACTTTGAAACGTCAATAAGAAACTGTAACAATAAACTAATCTTAAATTATAAAAAAAATAATTATTTTATACAAGAAAGATTTATTTAACATGTTTAAAACTGTCTTTTAATATAAACCATAGAGACCACAGTATTATCGGTCGGTATCTAGATAATTTACATAACAAGGAAATTAGCTTGGTTAACTGCTCTAACTAACGTAGCGTTTGCATAGTTCAGCTGTCCTTAATCGGATTACTGGACAATAGCAATACATTAGGGGCCCTATGATAGAGTTGGATAGAATAGTAATTATCACACTATTTTATAAAGATTACGGTGTCCTAAGATTACTTGTACTATTGAAATTATATACTAATTAATGAATGAATCTATATACATTTTGTGTTGAATGACTTTAATGCATGATTATTTACAGAAGTTGATAATAAGATTTTCCAAATTATTGCAATCTATAGCCTATGATTTCCATATAATTCCTTTTGATTCATAAGAAAAAACTATCCCAATTAAAAGACATTCTATACTTCCTCTGGGGAGTATTTAGTATTACTTATAATACATGTAAAATAATGTGCAAAGGTTTAATAGAGGAATAACTTTATTCTGTGATAGAAAAGGGGATAAATCGTTCAATTTCATCCTAAGAATTGTCATCACAAAAGGGAGGAAATAAGTAATTGTCACTGAAATTAACACAGCACAACACTAAGGCCAGACTAGAATAATTGTGGCATAATGTAAATAATCTATTTGTTTATAAGTAATCAAAATTTTAACAAGATACAGAATGTATTAAAATACCATGAATAAGATCCCCCACCCTTTATTCCAAATGTATTAGTAATGCAAGGAAAATTATATTTTAAGTTAAGCGAAGATTGTTATGCGTTCGCTGTATCCAGTAATTATAATAATAAATTTAACAGCATTACACATGTTGATAAGTCATTGAATGTATAACATATTTAACATTTACAATATACTCTGATTAGTATATTCAGTATTTCCTCTTACCATCATGGTTAATTGTAAGACCAATGTAATCAAATTAATTTTAACAGATAGGAAGCAAGTCTCCCTATTGATCTACGTTTCCTGTTTTAAAATAGCTATGTGTAGGTAGGAAGGTTTTTAGACCAGAAGAAAAAAAAATGTTAACTCGTTCTACGCTTATCTTGTATCTACGGGGAAATGACGAGGACCATTTCTCTGAAATACGCCCTTTTTTAGCCTCTATGTCGTAGGTTCTACATGTTGAAAACGTATTATATCTCGTTTTCCCACATCAAGTTTCAAAGGACTTTTATAGGAGGAAATCTGTAAACTTTTTGTATACTGGAAAACTTCCCACACCAACTAAGAGGAGGTAAATCATGTTGACTTAAAAATGTAAATCTCCACACTCAATACTCCCATTGCTCCAATATAAATTCCATATTTTCTCCAACGGAACATAAATAGGACCGTTACTTTGAACAACAGCACTTATACAAAGTATGTTTGAGGTAAGTTTTAGTAGTTAGAATATAAATATTTCTCGACTTCAATTAATAATAATAATAATAATATTCCTTATTATTAATCAATGTCGTAATTATGTAATGTATATATTGGTCTTTGGAAGAAAACCACATTTTGGCATCATATTCCGCCCCGTTGATCAATATATATGTTTCAAAGGACGCCTAAAATATTAATTTAATGAAATGTGCTGGAAAATACCAAACTTCACACACAACGTCATAAAGAACTTTAAAATTGTCAGGTAATCCAAACTCTGAAATTCCAATCTCAGCACTCAAATTTCCCTTTATCTCCAGCACATAGTTATTCAATTATTTTCAATAAGATTGTTACCCGAATCCTTACTATTATTAATGATATGTTCATTATCATCAACGATGTATTATGTGGCAATATAAGAATACTGCGTCTCGCTAATATATTCCGTTTAGTAGCTCCGTTTCAGGTCCCAAATGAATTCTACAAGAGTGTTTTCTGGAACACCGATTATGACTATGAAATTTCAAATAGTAACTCTAATATTATAATAGTGTTTCATTACTACAACAGGAACTCCACTGTGCCCTTAACAGGGAACTTACCTCTCACAGTTATTATGAGAAAAAAAGTGTTATCTAGCATTTTGTAATAAGAAAAACACGTTTAATATTTTAACTAGGATTAAATATCTTCATATTAATCCGCCTCGTTCCTCAATATCATTCTTCAATGGATTACAACTGTAATTATTTGGAAACTATGATGAAACAATGAATTTTGTCTCAACATTTTAAAGTAATTTATAAAGACTAGTATGTTTTAAAATCATTCAATCCTGTACAAGTGTTTTCAAGATGAATATTTTATTTTTCATCCAATAGGAACGTTATTTCAAAGTCAAACACAAAAGTGATCTGTTTGACCTTTCTGAAATAACTTATATTAAGTGGAAACAGATAGAATCTACAAAAATTTATTAATTTGGCCTCTATATGATTTGATATATAAATATTCTAAAGGGGTTTCTTGGTCAGTCATCATATGGTACTATAAACTAGTTCATTAAAAATCCTTTTATGACATCAAAGCACTGTGGATGTAATTTTATTTTAATATAATTTTATACATAGCGAACATAAGAGTTTACTATGGATTATTCAGATTTCTTGACAGTAAATATACAAAAGTTCTTTGTATGATATTTATGTAATAAGATTTTAACATAAAACACGTGTATTACATATAAAACAGCGTATTATTGGATAATTATTATTCTATTTGGGACTTAGGAAAGCATTTATTCCAAAAATATTTATCAAAGTTTTTAGACTTTATAATTGTTAACAACAAATATTAGGTTAATAATACTAATAATATATAACCGGTACAAGCTTGTATTATGAATAAATTACATCACATAGCTAATATTATCACATTAGACAAATAATAAAATATACAATTATTTTATTATTAAAATATAAGAAAATCAAAGAAATATCAAAGTATGAATGCATGAACCAGACAGTAATTGTTTAGGTGATATATTGACTTTAGAAAGAACAAGGTTATCCAGATATTTATGAACGGTTCGCTGTTTCTTTATTAATATATCAGCACCTATATGGACTATTAAGGATGTATTGTGCGTCTCACTCTACCCAAATATTTTAAAAAAACTGCTCTTTTGAGAAGCAACGTAATGAAATTTAAGTTCCCTGAATTAAAATGAGAATTAATAGTTTTCATAGACCAAATTAATTTATCTAATTAATTTGATAACCATGCTAAACATAAATTGTATTTTATTTTATATTGTTCAGCGTTGCAAATGTATTGAAGCCTTCAACAAACCATCAATTGACGTTATTATTTGGAAAGTATGCCAACGCTGTGGATGAAAAATTCTAACGATAAATCTTTTTTCCATCATATAAAAAGTAAATCTAATAAATTTTTAAAGAGGAAGAATGAATAACATTAACAGTATTGATACTGACAGTAATAACCTCTATTAAGTCACCATAATCCCATAAGCGGTATGGATGTAAAAGGGCCGCCGCGCATCTTAAGATGGGCAGAGTGACCCAGAGTGACCTCTACATAATGTTTTATATAGTACAGTTTATACGGCTGGACCATATGATCAGTTTGTTATTACCTTTAGCTTCTGAAACAATAGTTTTTCTGGTAGTATTTGCTAAGAGACACATTATTATGAGCATTGAGAATTGTACTGAATTTGTTTGTATTTTACAGAGGTTAATGAAAACAAACTTTGTATGTTGTAACTCTTATTAACGATGGCTCATTTTTTGTAGGTACGAATATTTTCGCCGTTGTTATACAATAAGTATATATAATATGACGGTGTATCTTAAGAACCATCAGGACGTAACGAGAGAATTATCACGTAACGAGAGACGGGCTGACAAACCAACGACGATAGGTTCGTGTATTACCTTCTGACTTTTTACACGTACAGAAATAAAGTCTTTCTATGGAATAATGGGAACCTACATACCTACTCTCAAGGGCTTTGATATCAAGATGTATGGTACAAAATGACTGAAAAAATTGAATTTCAATAACGCCCTGTAGAGTTATGAAGGAAGAGTAAGTTTAAATCATTGAACTTAATCCTATTATTCTGAATAAAACCTTTAAAGTATATAGTTATACGAAAAGTATCGATGTACTCTAGCATATTTCTATGCAGCAGGATGTCATTATAGAAGTTATAAATTTTCCTCGTCTTTTCTGTGTGTGCAGCATTTTTATCAATTGATATGCTTAAATTAGGCCATATACAGCTTTTATGGCGTCTCTTTTTCCTTCTGTCTCAAGATGATTTACAATAAAAGATGTTTTACATGAAAAAAATATTAGATTCAGAACTGTAAAACATTGTTTGTTTTTATTGTGATCTATAAAGATGGCAAATCCTGCAGCATTTTTCTCATATCGGCTGTGACATTTCCTTATAATTACAAATGTATTAAACATGGTGGAAAAGAATGTACCTTAGTTTTAAGAAAATGTCAGCTAAAAAATGGTCATTTACTGGTTTATTAACTGGGACAAATACACTTAACTTTTAAAAAGAATTGTAACAAATTAAGACAAGTTGCATCTGAAATTGCATGTCTTAGAAAATAGCCACTGGATTAATTGTAACATTTTTATGATAAAATTTGCATAACGAACATAGTATTTAACTCAAGCTCACAAAAAATGCCCTAAAGTTAGTTTGAATGATGAAGTCTTTTAATGATAATGGTATATTTGTTTATTTCGTACTACAAAGATAGCTGCGAAGAGGTTGTAATTTCTCGGGGGATCACGCAGTAATGAAGTTAATCTTCCAACATTTACCCATAGTTTATTTAGAGGTAACAATATTATTAATAACATTAAAAGTATATTTTACTCATTAAATGTAATATAACTAATGTCGTACTAACATCATGTAGATCCATTAGCATAATACAGGACTTACTTATAGTTAAAATTTGATTGTCTCACTCTTTCGATGAAAGTCTCAGTGATTTGGTTATTTGCTGTGTCTGAATATCAGTAGGACACAAGCTTCTAGTTTGGTAAATGTTAGCATGGGATCAACACTGATTGCGGCAAATTACTTAACATATTGTGAAGTGATTTGTAAAACTATAAACTAATACTGTATTCGAAAATTGTAGATGATTAAAAACATGAAAATGATATTATGTTAAAGGCCGCCTCACATCGCGCGGCCATCCATCACTAGATGGATGGGTTGGATGCTTCGTCCAACCGCTGGATAATAATACGTCCAATGAGAGGATATTTTTTAATCTTTCGTCGTTTTAATAATTTTACAGAAGGCCGCGCGTGAACGTTTTGAGCTGCGCGTGCGCCGGGCATCACTCCAACAACCACAACCCCGCTAGCTCTTCTTTTATTAGTCTCTAAGGTGTTATTCGTGTTATTTAAACCATAATAAAAGTTTTTGCTAACTAAATAATTATTTTTAAGCTTTGGTCGGATTGTCGACTCTTTTCTTAAAAGATTTCTTGGCACATACTAGCCTTTTTGTTAT
Organism: Homalodisca vitripennis; assembly: GCF_021130785.1. Taxonomy (NCBI): domain Eukaryota; kingdom Metazoa; phylum Arthropoda; class Insecta; order Hemiptera; family Cicadellidae; genus Homalodisca; species Homalodisca vitripennis. Next base: position 240,834 of record NW_025776308.1, read on the forward strand.
GGGTAACAATGTTTTGAATTGTTTTTCAATATGTTCAAAGTTAAAATTATAATGCATGGTTTATATATATATATATATATATATATATATTATTCTTCAATAAGAAGTCTTCAATGTATTAACAGTTTCTATATTTCGGCTTAAGCCGTCTTCAGGAAATTATAAACATATAAATAGGGCTATAAGAACATAATACAAATAAAACATCAATATATAAAATAAATAAAATACAAATCATGTGAAATAATACATTTCTTGTATTTTATTTTAGAAAGAAAAAATATACATTTTGTGATTCTATAAATGTATAAATTAGGCTTTTACCGATATTAACTAAAAAAGCCTTTGATATCTTGCTAGTTCTGAATAGTTTAAAAAATTCCTGCCTCAACCATACAGCTAACCGTTCTCTGTTTGTGATTGATTTCCTTTCATTTGAGTCATACCTCGTTATATCACTCTCTGTAAATTCCGAAACCTCTTCGAATTGTTCTTTACCTAGTCGAAAACACCGTCTGAATTTTTCTTTGTTCCCCACTTTAAAATCTGCTGTGGAATTGTTAAATTTACTAAAAATCTTTTTTTATAGGGTGCAACCAATATTTTTATTTACTAATTGAATACAGAACCACTTTATTTTCTTTATCACTGCTGTGACTAGTACATCTTAAAGAAATCGCTGTTAAACCAAGGTAAACTAAATTCCATTATATCAATAAAGCCCAAGTGATTTGGTTATTTGCTATGTCTGAAACTCAGTAGGACAAAGGTTACAGGTATTAAAAATATGAGCATAGCTTTAACACTGATTGTGGCTACAGATAATTTAACATTGTGCACTTGTAAAAAAAATTATATCAATGCTCTAATCAAAATGTATAGTTTCGCTAGAAAATATTGGATTTTACCAAACAATATTTATAATTAATGGGATGAATCTATTTTTTTTACGAACTTAATACTGCGGAACTAAAACTCAGACGAGGGTCGCAACTCGACCGGAAGACAAAATGCACAGAAATTAGTCCGTCTAATCGCTGGATGAAATGAAATGAAATATTTCTGTATTTGAGGCAAAATTAGGGCCTCAGGGCCCTTTCTTACATTTACTCTCATATGGAAGCTAGAACAAATATTCTTATTTTTTAAATTTCAATAAAACTTAACATTTTGCTGTAAACATTTTAAATATGAATAACAAAAAGTACAACTTTATTGAAGAATATAAACTAACAAAAATATATAATGATTAAAAAGGTATAAAAACTTATTTGTAGACGCATACTCACACAAAAATAATAACATATACTTGTATATAACGAATATTACAAACACACTACCCTCACACACACTACTTATGCCCGTGCAATAGCTGGATGGACGTTTGCGGTGTGAGGTATTACCACGTGGACACTCAAAGCAAATAATCCTTCCCATGGATGTATGGATGGACGTAAGGTATGAGGCGGCCTTAAAGGATAATAATTTAGCCTTCATTTGAAACAACAATTTGTTTCCTGAAGATACGCCTACGTGTCACATCTTATATAGCGTTATTCGTGAATTTTACTATTTAAACAGTGCCTAAAGTTAGTAAAATTGGAATTCTAACTGGGTAAAACAATCCTAATTTTAACTCTTGTAACATGTATTTTAACTCTATACGAGAGAGGATAATCGATCCCGTGTAATAAAACTGCATCTTAAGTTTGTATTGTACCTCATATATTTTGATATAACGATATCTAATAGTTTAGTTTGCGCTATGCAAAGTGTTTTACTTTATACGTATTTAAAATATCTTAATTATTTTGTTATCAACTGTATAATTATGAAAAAAAAACAATAAACATTTGCGTATTTTTTAACCCTTCTCTGTAGTATACAATGAAAGTATACAAGCATATTGTTCTGTATTTTGAGGTAACTATTAAATCTAATTTTATTAAAATACGAATAAAAACAGAATTTAGAAACGTATAAATCACAAGAAAAAATTTAATACCATCCTTTTATGGGCTCAGTGAAACAGAAAACTATCGCAAAAAGATAGTTGGAAGCACAAATCAAAGGGACAAGACAAGGACGATTAAGGTAACAAAAGTATGGCCCGAGGAAGAGAAGGAAAAGCTTTATTGAATTCATCATGGAACATCGTAGACTAAAGTGCCCAATGAGCTAACAAATGAGGCTCTGCAGGGAATTGTTCCCGCTGAGTCGAACGATTACTACGTAGTGTTTTTGCAATAGTATCATTACTTCTTTTCCAATGTTCGCTTTTATCGGCTTTCGCTGACAATGATGGAGAACGTCTCTCATAAATTTAACTTATTTAACACTTTCTCGGGGGACAAAACCAAAGTGATTACGAAGTTTTATTTTTCTTTCTTGTTTCTATATATATATATATATGTATTGATACAAATTTAATAATCTTCAGGAAAATTAATTCCCTGAACAGTATACTATTACAAATCAATTTTTTTATAACCAGAGCCATTGATTCTTCCTAGAAACATGTAAAGTTACTAGTGGAAGACATTTAACAATCGTTACGCAAAATTCTCTGAATATTTAATATTGTAAATTTTATTCCGTATTTTTGTAATATAATGTGAGAAATTAAAATTGGAATAATAAATTAAAATAGCTAGAAAATGTTCAATTCCCACTTTTTTACATAGACTGTATAGAACCTCCCTTTGTCACTAGTGTACTTTAGTGCTCATCGTTGTGCAGATCCGTACATATAGAGACATATAGGGACTTTTGAGCATTATTAGTCAAAATTACAACAAATTCACGTAAATTATAAAACTATTATGTTACTTTATTGATTGCCTCTTCGAGTATTAGAATAAAGTTATATATTTGTTTGAAATACTTATATAAAATTACAACTTTGGAAATCTTACTGGGAACCTGCTTTGTCACTCATATCGTGATTTATTATAAAAGAAAAGTATATATTTGAGCAATTTGGTTCGTTATTGTAACCTATTAACGATATAAACGTCGTACCAGTGACAACCTTAAACTTTTAATATAATTGACTTTATATATGGTAATGCTATTGTGTAAGATTGTTTCTAATAAGTAAAGCAATATTCCTTAAAGGTAATGTATTTTTCTGAATGTGGAATTTTTAATGCAACCACTAATATTTTCAGCATTCCATTCTTTACTGAACATCAGTAACTTATTAGGTCTACTAATTTATCTAATCACACGTCTGAAATAGCAACTATAAAATTGAAATAAAACCATACTCAGAAGTAGGTTTTTCTATACGACTTGAGCTTAATCAATAACTGAGTGACTTCATTACCTATATAAAATTGTGCCTTGTGCAAAAGTTAAATATTGGATAACAATATTGGGTATGAGAGGGTTCACATAAGTGCCTTAGCTGAAGATTAGATGAGCTCAGAGAAGATAAAAATGTAAATGGATAGTAATGTTATATAATAGCCCCTTCTCCTTTTGAAACTAAAAATGCTCTAGTGATAAAATAGATTTATGTTGATATTAAACAAACAGATATTAATTAAAGACTTATAGAGAAAATTAATTCATGATTGTTTAGGTTTTCTTTAGGTTACGTTAGCTGGAAATAGTAGTTACATACTACATGTGTGAAGAATGAATAATTTTTCACAGTTTGTGTCGTATTGATAAAGTATATCCTGGAATAACATGAAAGCAGGTGAAACAATTATTGAGCAAATATAAATTCCTGTTGACTGATTGAAGTAAAACTTGGTCCTCGTTGTGTATAATAGACTTAATATTTGTGTATATGTACAATCGTATGTACAACTTAAGTATGTTCAAACATATTACTAATCTGGTGCTCATAAAACATTTTACATTGCAGTTGTTTTATAATATAGTTTAGTATTGTTTGAATCTCAGAAAACAAATTTCAAAATTATTTTATATTGAAAACAATATAGTTTATTTGAATATGAAAACATTTACAAAGTTCATACTCAATGTTATATTTTATGGCAGCTGTAGAAGGAAAATAGTGTAATCAAATGTGAACACTAACATAATTTATTTTAAACTAACAAATATTATACAAAACTTTGTAGTAGTTACGTAGAACAGAAGTAACAGTTTCAATGTAAAATTGTTAAAAAACCAATTAGCAGAAATTTCAGTACACTTTACAGTTACATGCCACAGGAAAGAAACACATTTAATTAGTGCCACTAAGAGGTTTCGTGTATTTTAAGTATGCTATAAAAATAGTAGGAGTACTTGAAGGTAGTAGAACCGGTATTAGTCTGTGAATATTTCAATAGCATTTTTAATACCACGTGTTGTTTAAGCGACTTACATCAACGCTCTGGCATTTGGGATGAAGCCAAACGTTTTCCTAAGGGAAGAGTGGGCAGCTTGTAAACTGAGAATTTCTCATTTTTACAAGTGCCTCTGAGACAGGCGAGCTCAGCTTCATTACTAACACCGGATAAAACCCGG